>NC_041391.1:324679765-324746941 GCF_002162155.2 Triticum dicoccoides | reverse complement strand
AGCCAAACGCTCCGGGCTCAGGGCGGCTGACGTATTAGCTTCCGGCTTCGGCAGGTCTGGACTCCTCCGTGATGACACCTTGGTGTCATCCGCCTCATGAGGCGGAGAGGTTGGTGGGGTCTCACTGTCCATCATCTCCGGAGGAAGATCCCTCGAAGACGAACTCTGTTGAGAAGAGCTGCTAGCCGGACTGCAAAGAATGGATCCTGGTCAGTGTACTCGGAGAAAAATAGTACCTTCGAATTTACGGTTAACTTACAGCTCGGTGGAGGGTTGGCCCATTGGCGGGCATGACGCGGTGAGGCTGCCCGTCGGGGCAAAGCCCCCTGGTGATACCTTTTTCCCTTGCTTGGGCATCTCCGTCTCCAAGTCTTCAGAGGCGGCCCTCTTCTTCCCGCGCAGGAAGGAGGCTTTAGCCTCCCCTTCCCAACTATCCTCCTTAGGGGAGGTAACAATTCCCCCGATTTGGATGCGCAGCGTGTGAAGTTCGGCTTCTCTGTTCTTCCCCTTGTCTTTCCCTGAGGGCATTCTGCTGAGCACCCGGTCAAGCATCTTGGCAATGGTTGGACTAGGCGAGCCTTCGGGAAGTGGCACCGGACACCTGATTCTCTCCGCCTTGCGGAGCCATTCCTGGCCACGAAAGATTTTCAGAATAACAACTATGACAGATAAAAAACAAAGTGTCCGGTATCAAGGTTACTTACTTGGGTATCTAGGCGATTGTAGCTTAAGCCCGCATCCTCGGTGGTGTCCGGACACTCTACTTGTGGTCCGAAGAATAATTTACACATCCCTTCGAGCTTCAGGCCGAAGAAGTGCTTAACAGTCCGTGGGCCCTCTGGATTGAACTCCCACATCCGGAGAGGCCGGCGTTGGCACGGCAACATCCGCCGGATTAACATCACTTGAATTATGCTGACAAGGTTAATGTCCCTCTCAAGAAGCTCCTGGATGCGGCTCTGCAGTATTGGAACATTGCCAACGGGCCCCCAATTCCGTCCTACGTCCGTCCAAGATGCCAGTTGTGACGGAGGGCCTGAGCGGAAGTCGGGAGCGGCCACCCACTTTGTGCCTCTGGGAGCCGTGACATAAAACCACCTCTGTTGCCATACATCAGATACTTCAGGGAAAGAACCCTCTGGCCATGGGGCATCAACGTTCTTGCTTATTATGGCACCTCCGCACTCTGCATGTCGCCCCTCGATCATCTTCGGCTTCACATTAAAGGTCTTGAGCCACAAGCCAAAGTGGGAAGTGACATGGAGAAAGGCCTCGCACACAATGATGAACGATGAGATATGGAGGATAGCGTCCGGAGCTAGATCATGAAAATCCAACCCGTAATAGAACATGAACCCCCTCACAAAGGGATCGAGGGTGAGGCAAAAGCCGCGGAGGAAGTGAGGGACAAACACGACGCTCTCGTTGGGCTCTGGTGAAGGGATGACCTGCCCTGGAGCAGGAAGCCTGTGCTGGATGTCGGCGGTCAGATATCTGACCTCCCTAAGCCTCGCAATGTCCTCCTCTTGGATCGAGGAGGCCACCCACCGGCCTTGAGGGTTGAATCCGGACATATTGGAGGATCTGAGGTGTCGGAGCTTAGGTCTCGAGTGTTAGAACTCGAGGTGCAAGAAGGCGCGAGGGAGGTGGAAAAGAGGTGTAGGCCTCGGCCCCTTTATAAAGAGGGTGAATATCAAGAGTCATCAG
The DNA here is from genome assembly GCF_002162155.2 of Triticum dicoccoides. Classification (NCBI taxonomy): domain Eukaryota; kingdom Viridiplantae; phylum Streptophyta; class Magnoliopsida; order Poales; family Poaceae; genus Triticum; species Triticum dicoccoides. Next base: position 324,745,234 of record NC_041391.1, on the reverse strand, counting down.
CGTGACCGCTTGAGGCTTATCTGAAAACACACAGAGTCATGCCAATGGTCGTCCTGGGGTTACGCACGCCCATATTGATGGCGGATCCCGTAATAAGGGGAACACGATCTCTGCTTTGGCAGGACGTGCCAATAAAACCGCCTCACAACACGAGTCAAAGTGGGGCGAGAAATGCCGGTTCGTGTTGGACCGGGCCACGATGCGGAGGCACGACGTGCGGAGATTGCCAGCAGATCAGATTTATGTTATGTTCCCTATGATGGTATGTAGAATCACCTCGCGGATCCGGACACGGTCTAGGTGTTCGATAATTACTTTGGAGTATTCGGAGATGGAACCCACCTTGCAATGCCGAAGACAAGACTACGCGTCGGACTCATCGTCGTTGAAGCCTGGTTCAGGGGCTACCGAGGGAGTCCTGGATTAGGGGGTATCCGGACAGCCGGACTATATACGTCATCCGGACTATTGGAGCGTGAAGATACAAGACTCAAGACTACATCCCGTGTCCGGATGGGACTCTCCTTTGCGTGGAAGACAAGCTTGGCGATCCGGATATTGTATTTCCTTCCTTGTAACCGACTCCGTGTAAACCCTAGCCCTCTCTGGTGTCTATATAAACCGGAGAGGTTGGTCCTTAGAAGGCCGATCACAATTACAATCATAATCATCATAGGCTAGCTTCTAGGGTTTAGCCTCTACGATCTCGTGGTAGATCTACTCTTGTACTACTCATATCGTCAATATTAATCAAGCAGAAAGTAGGGTTTTACCTCCATCGAGAGGGCCCGAACCTGGGTAAACATTGTGTCCTTTGCTTCCTGTTACCATCAGCCTAAGACGCACAGATCGGGACCCCCTACCCGAGATCCGCCGGTTTTGACACCGACACTTGGTAAGGAAACATTTATATAGTGTGCTGAAATGTTCTGTCACTTGTTACTATTGAAACTAATCCTTTGAGGGGCTTGTTCGGGGCATCTTCACCCTGACCAGTAGAGCAAAGAGTTGCTCCTCAACCTACTGAACCTACTGAAAATGTTTACTTTCAGATTCCTTCGGTTATGATAGAGAAACTGCTAGCTAATACCCTTGCAGGAGATGGAACATTGCATCCCGATTTCACCTTATCTTTGTGGATGAAGTTTGTGGATTATTTAAGCTTACAGGTATTCCCGATGATGTTGTTAAGAGGACGGTCTTCCCTTTATCTTTCAAGGGAGATGCATTGACATGGTATAGGCTATGTGATGATACGGGATCTTGGAACTATAAACGATTGAAGTTGGAATTTCACCAGAAGTTCTATCCTATGCATCTTGTTCATCGTGATCGTAATTACATCTATAATTTCTTGCCTCGCGAAGGATAAAGCATCGCTCAAGCTTGGGGGAGGCTTAAGTCAATGCTATATTCATGCCCCAATCATGAGTTCTCAAGAGAAATGATTATTCAAAAAAATTCTGCTCGGCTTTCTCTCAATGGTCGCACCATGCTTGATACTTCCTGTGCTGGTTCTTATATGCCGAAGACTACTGAATTCAAGTGGGATTTATTGGAAAGAATTAAACACAACTCTAAACATTGGGGTAACGACGATGGTAAGGAGTCAGGTATGACACCTAAGTTTGATTGTGTTAAATCTTTTATGGATACCGATGCTTTTCGTGGATTTAGCGCTAAATATGGACTTGTCTCTGAGATAGTAGCTTCTTTCTGTGAATCTTTTGCTGCTCGCGTTGACCTCCCTAGGGAGAAGTGGTTTAAATATAATCCTCCCATTGAAGTAAAAGTAGTTGCACCTGTTACAGTTGAAGAAAAGACTATCACTTATGATGATCCTATTGTTCCTACTACTTATGTTGAGAAACCACCTTTTCCTATTAGAATAAAGGATCATGCTAAAGCTTCAACTGTGGTTCGTAAGAGTAATACTAGAACATATACACCTCCTGAGCAAATTAAAGTTGAACCTAGTATTGCTATGGTTAAAGATCTCTTGGATGATAATATAGATGGGCATGTTATTTACTTCTATGGTGAAACTGCTAATATTGCTAGACCCGATACATACATAGACCTGTTGTAGGCATGCCTGCTATTTCTGTTAAAATAGGAGATCATTGTTATCATGCCTTATGTGATATGGGTGCTAGTGCTAGTGCAATACCTTTTTCCTTATATAATGAAATTCTGCATGATATTGCACCCGCTGAGTTAGAAGGTATTGATGTTACAATTAAGCTTGCCAACAGGGATACTATTAATACAGTTGGGATTGTTAGAGATGTTGAAGTCTTGTGTGGGAAAGTTAAATATCCTGCCAATTTTCTTGTTCTTGGTTCTCCACAAGATGACTTTTGTCCCATTATATTTGGCAGACCCTTCTTGAATACTGTTAATGCTAAGAATGATTGTGAAAAGGATGTTGTTACAATTGGCTTGGGGGATATGAAACATGAGTTTAATTTTGCTAAATGTTGTAGACAACCCCATGATAAAGACTTGTCTAGTAAGGATGAAATTATTGGTCTTGCTTCTATTGCCGTGCCTCCTACTGATCCGTTAGAACAATATTTGCTAGACCATGAAAATGATATGTTTATGAATGAAAAAGGGAAATAGATGAAGTATTCCTTCAACAGGGTCCTATTCTGAAACACAACTTACTTGTTGAAATCCTAGGGGACCCCCCTCCACCCAAGGGTGATCCCGTGTTTGAGCTCAAACCTTTACCTGATAATCTTAAATATGCTTATCTATATGAAAAGAAAATATATCTTGTTATTATTAGTGCTAACCTTTTAGAGCAGGAAGAAGAAAGATTATTGAAAAATTTGAAGAAGCACCGTGCTGCTATTGGATATACTCTGGATGATCTTAAGGGCATTAGTCCCACTCTATGACAACACAAAATAAAATTGGAGAAAGATGCCAAACCAGTTAGAGATTCTCAACGACGGTTAAATCCTAAGATGAAAGAAGTGGTAAGAAAGGAGATACTAAAGCTCCTTGAGGCAGGTAGAATTTATCCCGTTGCTGATAGTGATTGGGTAAGTCCTGTCCATTGCGTCCCTAAGAAGGGAGGTATTACTGTCGTTCCTAAGGATAAAGATGAATTGATCCCGCAAAGAATTATTACAGGTTATAGGATGGTAATTGATTTCCATAAATTAAATAAAGCTACTAAGAAAGATCATTACCCTTTACCTTTTATTAATCAAATGCTAGAAAGACTATCCAAACATACACATTTATGCTTTCTAGATGGTTATTCTGGTTTCTCTCAAATACCTGTGTCAGCGGAGGATCAATCAAAAACTACTTTTACTTGCCCTTTTGGTAATTCGCTTATAGACGTGTGTCTTTTGGTTTATGTAATGCACCTGCTACCTTTAAAAGATGCAAGATGGCTATATTCTCTGACTTTTGTGAAAAGATTTGTGAGGTATTCATGGATGATTTCTCCGATTATGGATCCTCTTTTGATGATTTCTTGAGCAACCTTGATCGAGTTTTGCAGAGATGTGAAGACACTAGTCTCATCTTGAATTGGGAAAAGTGCTACTTTATGGTTAATGAAGGCATTGTCTTGGGGCATAAAATTTCTGAAAGAGGTATTGAAGTTGATAAAGCTAAAGTTGATGCTATTGAAAAGATGCCATGTCCCAAGGACATAAAAGGTATAAGAAGTTTCCTTGGTCATGTCGGTTTTTATAGGAGGTTCATTAAGGACTTTTCTAAAATCTCTAGGCCTCTGACTAATTTATTGTAAAAAGATATTCCTCTTGTCTTTGATGATGATTGTGTAGAAGCATTTGAAATACTTAAGAAAGCTTTGATCACTGCACCTATTGTTCAGCCACCTGATTGGAATTTACCCTTTGAAATTATGTGTGATGCTAGTGATTATGCCATAGGTGCTGTTCTAGGGCAAAGAGTTGATAAGAAATTAAATGTTATCCAGTATGCTAGTAAAACTCTTGATACTGCCCAGAGAAATTATGCTACTACTGAAAAAGAATTCTTAGCAGTTGTGTTTGCTTGTGATAAGTTCAGACCTTATATTATTGATTCTAAAGTTACTATTCACACTGATCATGCTGCTATTAAATATCTAATGGAAAAGAAAGATGCTAAACCTAGACTTATTAGATGGGTTCTCTTGCTCCAAAAATTTGATTTGCATATTATTGATAGAATGGGAGCTGAGAACCCCGTTGCAGACAACTTGTCTAGGTTAGAGAATGTTCTTGATGACCCACTACCTATTGATGATAGCTTTCTTGATGAACAATTAGCGGTCATTAATGCTTCTCGTACTGCTCCATGGTATGCTGATTATGCTAATTACATTGTTGCTAAATTTATACCACCTAGTTTCACATACCAGCAAAAGAAAGAGTTCTTTTATGATTTAAGACATTACTTCTGGGATGACCCATGCCTTTATAAAGAAGGAGTAGATGGTGTTATTAGACGTTGTGTACCTGAGCATGAACAGGAATAGATCCTACACAAGTGTCACTCTGAACCATATGGAGGACACCACGCTGGAGATAGAACTGCACATAAGGTATTGCAATTCGATTTTTATTGGCCTACTCTCTTCAAAGATGCTCATAAGTTTGTATTGTCTTGTGATGAATGTCAAAGAATTGGTAATATTAGTAGACGTCAAGAAATGCCTATGAATTATTCTCTTGTTATTGAACCATTTGATGTTTGGGGCTTTATTTATATGGGACCTTTTCCTGCCTCTAATGGTTACACACATATTTTAGTTGTTGTTGATTACGTTACTAAGTGGGTAGAAGCTATTCCAACTAGTAGTGCTGATCATAACACCTTTATTAAGATGCTTAAAGAAGTTATTTTCTCGTGGTTTGGAGTACCTAGATATCTCATGACTGATGGTGGTTCACATTTTATTCATGGTGCTTTTCGTAAGATGCTTGCTAAGTATGATGTTAATCATAGAATTGCATCTCCTTATCACCCACAGTCTAGTGGTCAAGTAGAATTGAGTAATAGAGAGCTCAAATTAATTTTGCAAAATACTGTTAATAGATCTAGAAAGAATTGGTCCAAGAAACTTGATGATGCATTATGGGCCTATAGAACTGCATATAAAAATCCTATGGGTATGTCTCCATATAAGATTGTTTATGGAAAAGCATGTCACTTACCTTTCGAACTTGAACATAAAGCATATTGGGCTATTAAAGAGCTCAACTATGATTTCAAACTTGCCAGTGAGAAGATGTTATTTGATATTAGCTCACTTGATGAATGGAGAACCCAAGCATATGAGAATGCCAAGCTGTTCAAAGAAAAAGTTAAAAGATGGCATGCCAAAAGGATACAAAAGCGTGAGTTTAACGTAGGTGATTATGTGTTGCTATTCAACTCTTGTTTAAGATTTTTTGCCGGAAAACTTCTCTCTAAGTGGGAAGGTCCTTACGTTATTGATGAGGTCTACTGCTCTGGTGCCATCAAAATCAACAACTTCGAAGGCACAAGTCCGAGGGTGGTGAATGGTCAAAGAATCAAAAACTATATCGCAAGTAATCCTATAAATGTTGAAACTAATATTATTGAAACCGTAACCCCGGAGGAATACATAAGGGACACTTTCCAGAATGTTTCAGACTCCGAAAAGGAATAGGTATGTGGTACGGTAAGTAAACCGACTCCTAAACAATTCTAATGGCAATTTTTTATCCGTTTTGGAATATTTAGGAATTTTGGAAAGCAGGAAGTAATCCGGGAAGGACACAAGGCCTCCACGAGGGTGGAGGGCGCCCCCCCTATCTCATGGGCACCTTGTGTGCCTCCCGGACTCTGTTTTCTTGCACATTACTTCTTTTGGTCGGTAAAAATTCATTATATAATCTCCCAAAGGTTTTGACCACCATATCACGCAAAAATCCTTTGTTTTTGTTTCGAGTTGTTCCTGTTGCAGATTTAGAGCAAGATGTCTTCTCAAGAGTCAGTCGGGTAGAGTCGGGTTTCTCACCCGACACCAGGTCCAGGAGCAAATAGCGATTCTTATCACTTTGGACCATCAACGGAGGATGAGATGGAGGCCTACTTGAAAAGGATAGATGCCATGGAGGAAGATCAAGAAGTTACCTTTCGCTTCTAAGCAGGATTCATGATGGGGGAACTACAGAGCTCAGCTATTCCTAACTCGGTCATCACTTCCAATGTTAAATTTCTTTCTTTTGAAAATATGAAAAAGAGCGTCACTTGTTCTCTAGAAGCTATGCATCATCCTTGGGTAAAAGGAGATTTAGCCATCACGGGCAAGCTCCACAAGGAAAATATGGACCTCAAACAACAAGTCAATAAGCTCGAGGAGGAGAATCGTATCCTGAGGGGCATTATCTCCAAGAAGATCACAACACCAACTCTGAAGAAGGAGACATAATCACATGGGTATGGGCACTCCCCTTGGCAACTGCCAAGCTTGGGGGAGGTGCCCCGGTATCGTATCACCATCACACTCCTATCTTTACCGTTTTACTTAGTTCAATCCTTTTAGTAATATCTTGATCTAGTAGAATGAAGTTTTGGTATGAATCAATTTTGAGTTTTGCTTTCTGATCCTTCTATGTAATCGAGTCTGTGAGCTATATAATAAAGATTAGTGTTGAGTCAAGGGCTTTGCTATCTTGCTATGATCTTGAGAAAATAGAAAGAATAAAAAGAAATAAAAGAGTTCATATTGATCTTATGGATAGTAATGACTTCACATATAAAGAGTATGAGGCATAAAAGTTGTTGAGAGTTGACAAACATGGTTTTGGTCATCGTTGCAATTAATAGGAAGTAATAAGGAAAGAGAGGTTTTCACATATAAATATACTATCTTGGACATCTTTTTATGATAGTGAGCACTCATTAAGTATGACATGCTAAAGAGTTAATGTTGGACAAGCAAGACAATGTAATGGGTTATGTTTTCTCACATCTCAGTTAAAGTATATTGTCATGGATCTTTCAAACATGTTGTGCTTGCCTTTCTTCCTCATGCTAGCCAAATTCCTTGCACCAAGTAGAGATACTACTTGTGCTTCCAAATATCCTTAAACCTAGTTTTGCCATCAGAGTCCACCATACCTACCTATGGATTGAGTAAGATCCTTCAAGTAAGTTGTCATGTTGCAAGCAATAAAAATTTCCCTCTAAATATGTATGACTTATTAGTGAGGAGAAAATAAGCTTTATAAGATCGTGTGATATGGAAATAATAAAAGCGATGGACTGCATAATAAAGGTTCATATCACAAGTGGCAATATAAAGTGACGTTCATTTGCATTAAGATTTTGTTCATCCAACCCTAAAAGCACATGACAACCTATGCTTCCCTATGCGAAGGGCCTATCTTTTACTTTATGCAAGAGTCAAGGTGATCTTCACCTTTCCCTTTTTCACTTTATCCTTTGGCAAGCACCTCGTGTTGGAAAGATCCTGATATATATATCCAATTGGATGTAAGTTAGCATTAACTATTATTGTTGACATCACCCAAAGGTGAATACGTTGGGAGGCGAAATTATAAGCCCCTATCTTTCTCAGTGTCCGATTAAAACTCCATAACCATAAGTATTGCGTGAGTGTTAGCAATTATAGAAGACTATATGATAGTTGAGTATGTGGACTTGCCGAAAAGCTCGATTCTTGACTCTTTTTGATGTTATGATAAATTGCAATTGCTTGAATGACTGAGATTATAGTTTGTTAGTTCTCAATGAAGTTTCTGAACCATACTTGACATTGTGAATAGATTGTTACTTGAGTATAAGAAATCATATGACAAAATCTATATATGTTGTTGTTATAAGAATAATCATGATGCCCTCATGTCCGTATTTTATTTTTATCGACACCTCTATCTCTAAACATGTGGACATATTTTTCGGTATCGGCTTCCGCTTGAGGACAAGCGAGGTCTAAGCTTGGAGGAGTTGATACGTCCATTTTGCATCATGCTTTTATATCAATATTTATTGCATTATGGGCTGTTAGTACACATTATGTCTCAATACTTAAGGCATATTAATACTCCTCTGATCATGAACATGAATATGCTTTGCGAGTAGTTACGTTTGTTCCTGAGGACATGGGTGGAGTCTTGCTATTAGTAGTCATGTGAATTTGGTATTCGTTCGATTGATGAGATGTATGTTGTCTCTCCTCTAGTGGTGTTATGTGAATGTCGACTACATGACACTTCACCATTATTTGGGCCTAGAGGAAGGCATCTGGAAGTAATAAGTATATGATGGGTTGCTAGAGTGACAGAAGCTTAAACCCTAGTTTATGCGTTCCTTCGTAAGGGGCTAATTTGGATCCACTAGTTTCATGCTATGGTTAGGTTTACCTTAATACTTATTTTGTAGTTGCGGATGCTTGCAATAGGGGTTAATCATAAGTGGGATGCGTGTCCAAGTAAGGGAAGTACCCAACCACCAGTCCACCCACATATCAAATTATCAAAGTACCGAACGCGAATCATATGATCATGATGAAAACTACCTTGACGATAATTCCCATGTGTCCTCGGGAGCGCTTTTCTCATTATAAGAAATTGACCAGGCTTGTCCTTTGCTACAAAAAGGATTGGGCCACCTTGCTGCACCTTATTTACTTTCATTGCTTGTTACCCGTTACAAATTATCTTATCACAAAACTATCTGTTACCTACAATTTCAGTGCTTGCAGAGAATACCTTACTAAAAACCGCTTGTCATTTCCTTCTGCTCCTTGTTGGGTTCGACACTCTTACTTAGCGAAAGGACTATGATAGATCCCCTATACTTGTGGGTCATCATGGTGAATAAATGTATAGCTCCAAGTAAAGTTACCGATGAACGAAGACGAAAGAGAGGATGCCATTCGGGACATCCCCAAGCTTAGACTCTTGGTTCTCCTTGAATATTACCTTGGGGTGCCTTGGGCATCCCCAAGCTTAGGCTCCTGCCACTCCTTATTCCATAGTCCATCGAATCTTTACCCAAAACTTGAAAACTTCACAACACAAAACTCAACAGAAAAATCGTAAGCTCCGTTAGTATAAGAAAATAAATCACCACTTAAGTACTGTTGTGAAATCATTATAAATTCATATTGGTGTTATATCTACTGTATTACAACTTCTCTATGGTTCATACTCTCTGGTACTACACATAGATTCATCAAAATAAGCAAACAACATATAGAAAACAGAATCTGTCAAAAATAGAATAGTCTGTCATAATCTGGAAACTTTCCCTACTTCTGTAACTCCAAAAATTCTAAAACAATTAATTCCACCTGAGAAATTTGTGAACCAATCCATAGCAAAAATAATCAGGTCAAAATCATGTCTCAATAATATTCTGGAAATTATTTACTGAGTGCAAAAGTTTCTAATTTTCAGCAGGATCAACACAACTATCACCACAAGCTATCCTAAAGGCTCTACTTGGCACTTTATTGAAACAAAAGCTATAATACACGATTAATACAGTAGCTTCATCATGTGGACACACACAAACAGTAGGGGTAAATATTGGGTTTTCTCCCAACAAGTGCTTTTCTTTAATGCCTTTCTAGCTAGGCGTGATGATTTCAATGATGCTCACATAAAAGATAAGAATTGAAACATAATGGGAGCATCATGAAGAATATGAATAACACACTTATGCCTGACCAACTTCCTATGTATAGGGATTTTGTGAGCAAACAACTTATGGGAACAAGAATCAACTAGCATAGGAAAGTAAAACAAGCAAAACTTCAAGATTTTCAACACATAGAGAGGAAACTTGATATTATTGCAACTCCCACAAGAATATACTCCTCCCTCATAATAATTTTCAGTAGCATCATGAATGAATTAAACAATATAACTATCACATAAAGCATTATTTTCATTATCTACAAGAATAGAAATTTTACTACTCTCCACATAAGCAAAATTCTTCTCATTCGGAATGGTGGGAGTATCATAAGAAACTCGAATACTATAAATTGTTTCCACATTAAAAGAGTAATGTTCAGAAAAAGGGTAATCATAATCATTACAAGTTTTATAAATATAATCATCACTACTTTTTATAACATAAGTATCATCACAATAATCATCATAAGTAGCAACTTTGTTGTCATCATAATCAATTGAAACCTCTTCCAAGATAATGGAATCATTACTAAATAAAGTCATGACCTATCCAAATCCACTTTTATAATTATCACAATAAGATTCAACACCCTCCAAAATAGTGGGATCATTACTTCCTAAAGTTGACACTCTTCCAAACCCACTTTCATCAATATAATCATCATAAGTAGGAGGGATGCTATCATCATAATAAATTTGCATATCAAAACTTGGGAGACTAAAAATATCATCTTCATTAAACATAGCATCCCCAAGCTTGGGACAAACATTAATTTCAGCAAATAAATTCTCAAACATGTCATTCTCATCAAACATATCATCCCCAAGCTTAGGCCTTTGCATATCATAAGCATAATCACTCTCATCATTAATAGTATGGATAGCACCAATAGTATAGCAATTATCATCATCACGATGAGTAATAGGAGCAACATCATTTGGGAGGGATACCCTTTTACCTTTGCTTCTCGATCTTTTCTTTTTGTTCTTCACATTATGTGTGGGTTTAATCCTCTTTTTGGAGCTCCTTATTACTGAGATTGGTTGGATAGAAAGCTCCTCCTTGTTACCTGATTCATCATAAGAACTAATAGGAGGATATTGGGAAACCTCTTTCCTTTAATTAGTATTCTCTTTTTCTTCTATTTGTTTTCTTAGAATTTATGTAATTGGCAATATAAGGATTTTCAATGCAATTCACCGCACAATACATATAAATTTCCTCTAGATCAAAATCAAGAACTCTCTCAAGGGAAAATTCTCGAATATCCTTAGTTATATGTTTCATTTCTTCATAACCCAGAAGCAAACTAAGTTCACTATGATGCGCAAGGGAAATCAAGTCATCACAATTTTAGGACACAATTCGATCATGAAACAATTTGCATTGGAGATTTAAATTACCACGTTCATTGCAAAGTTCACAAGGATGGCAAAGAAATTTTAAAATTTTGGCACAAGCATCTAGCCTCTCTTGCAACCATTTAATTTCTAAATACTTATGCCTCTTGCAAAATCTATCTTCCCTATTTGGTGTGTACTTGCAAACTCTACGCACTCCACAAAAATTGACATGCTTATAAGAAATATTTTCATCATGACTAGTGCAATCATCATTAGTACTATCGATATTCAAAGAGTTAATACTAACAACATTGCAATCATGCTCATCATTCAAAGATTTAGTGCCAAACATTTTAATGCATTCTTCTTCTAACACTTTGGCACAATTATTGGAATCCTTATTTTCATGAAAGACATTAAAAAGATGAAGCATATGAGGCAACCTCAATTTCATTTTTTTGTAGTTTTCTTTTATAGACTAAACTAGTGATAAAACAAGAAACTAAAAGATTCAATTGCAAGATCTAAATATATACCTTCAAGCACTAACCTCCCCGCAAAGGCGCCAGAAAAGAGCTTGATGTCTACTAGGCAGCCTTCTTCATGTAAACGTTGTTGGGCCTCCAAGTGCAGAGGTTTGTAGGACAGTAGCAAATTTCCCTCATGTGGATAACCTAAGGTTTATCTATCCGTGGGAGGCGTAGGATGAAGATGGTCTCTCTCAAACAACCCTGTAACCAAATAGCAAAGAGTTTCTTGTGTCTCCAACGCACCCAATACAATGGTAAATTGTATAGGTGCACTAGTTCGGCGAAGAGATGGTGATACAAGTGCAATATGGATGGTAGATATAGGTTTTTGTAATCTGAAAATATAAAAAACAGCAAGGTAACAACTGGTAAAAGTGAGCGAAAACGGCACTGCAATGCTTCGAAACAAGGCCTAGGGTTCATACTTTCACTAGCGCAAGTTCTCTCAACAATAATAACATAATTGGATCATATAACAATCACTCAGCGTGCAACAAAGAGTCACTCCAAAGTCACTAATAGAGGAGAACAAACGAAAAGATTATTGTAGGGTACGAAACCACCTCAAAGTTATTCTTTTCGACCAATCCGTTGGGTTGTTCCTATAAGTGTCACCAAAGCCCTAGAGTTAATAGTAAAATAACACCTTAAGAAACAAATCAACCAAAACCCTAATGTCACCTAGATACTCCAATGTCACCACAAGTATCCACGGGTATGATTATACGATATGCATCACACAATCTCATATTCATCTATTCAACCAACACAAAGAACTTCAAAGAGTGCCCCAAAGTTTCTACCAAAGAGTCAAGAAAAATACATGTTCCAACCCCAATGCATAAGTTCACAAGGTCATGGAACCCACAAGTTGATCACCAAAACATACATCAAGTAGATCACGTGAATATCCCATTGTCACCATAGATAAGCACATGCAAGACAAACATCAAGTATTCTCAAATCCTTAAAGACTCAATCCGATAAGATAACTTCAAAGGGAAAACTCAATCCATTACAAGAAGGTAGAGGGGGAGAAACATTGTAAGATCCAACTATAGTAGCAAAGCTCGTGGTACATCAAGATCAGGCCAAATCAAGAACATGAGAGAGAGATCAAACACATAGCTACTAATACATACCCTCAGCCCCGAGGGTGAACTACTCCCTCCTCGTCATGGAGAGCGCCGGGATGATGAAGACGGCCGCCGGTGATGATTCCCCCCTCCGGCAGGGTGCCGGAATAGGGTCCCGATTGGTTTTTTGTGGCTACATAGGCTTGCGGCGGTAGAATTCTGGATCTAGGTTTCTTTTCGGGGGTTCCTGCATTTATAGGAATTTTTGGCATTAGTTTCACATCAGGGGGGGTCTCCGAGTCAGCCACGAGGTAGGGGCACACTACATGGGGTAGGGCGTGCCCCCCCCCCACCCTCGTGGATGACTCTGGACTCTTCTGACCCAACTCTTTTGCTTCGGGGGCTTCTACTGGTCCATCGAAAATCCACAAAATTTGGCATGTCAATTGGACTCTGTTTGGTATACCTTTTCTATAAAACTCAAAAACAAGGAAAACCGAAACTGGCATTGGGCTCTAGGTTAATAGGTTAGTCCCAAAATCATATAAAACAACATATAAATGCATATAAAATATCCAAGGTTGATAATATAATAGCATGGAACAATTAAAAATTATAGATACGTTGGAGATGTATCAGTGGGCAACCCTAAGAATGTGGCGAGGAAGAAAGTGGTGCAACGCCCAGTGTACTTCGTTAGCTCCTTGTTACAGGGGGCTAGATCGAGGTACTTTGGAGTGCAAAAGTTATTTTTTGGTCTCGTCATGGCCTCAAGGAAACCGTGCCACTACTTTCAAGCCCATGAGATCGCGGTTTTCACTCATTTCGCATTGCAACAGATACTCCAAAACCCCGAGGCCACTGGCAGAATAGTAGAGTGGGCTTTGGAGCTATCCAACTTTAGTTTGAAGTTTTAGAGCACATCAAATACCCAGAGTAGGGCGTTGGTAGAGTTTATTGCAGAATGGACGCCAACCCCTGATGAGGAAGTGACTGAGACAGTTATCCCCAGCAAGGAATCACCCCAAGAATGGATTATGTACTTTGATGGTGCCTTTTCCCTACAAGGTGTAGGTGCTGGCGCTTCTTATTGCCCCCTCTAGGGGGGCACTTGAAGTACGTCATGCAAATGCATTTTGCGTGGGAAGAAGCGACCCACAATACAATAGAGTATGAAGGGCTCCTTGTCGGGCTCAGGATTGCAGCTGAATTGGGAATTAAGAAGCCAATCATTCGAGTAGATTCACAGCTGGTGCTGATACACACCAACAAGGATTATGAAAGTCCATTGATGGAGGCATACAGCAAGGAAGTGAGGATATTGAAGGAGCACTTTGACGTATTGCAAACAAAGCATGTACCGCATGCGGAAAACAACATAGCTGATCATCTGTCAAAGTGTGTTGCGCAGAAGCTTCCTGTGTAACCAGGATCTTTTGTTCTCTGTCTTAATCAGCCCTCCGTATCCCCAGCAACAATGACCCGGAAAAGGAGAAAGTTGGACACTTATAAGCCTCTCCCGGGTAGAGCCGTCCGCTCCTGGCAGAGACCCTGCCGGAAACAACTCCTCGTAGCCTACCAGACCGCCCCCACCAGCTGGGCCCGTGGACCCCGCGTACGAGGCTGGTGCTCCCCCAGAAGAGGAGGTACCGATAGTCCTTGTTGCCGAGCCCCAGGCTCCAATTTGGGCAAGGCTCATTGTCCGCTTCCTCCAAACCAGAGAGCTTCCCGGCGATCAAGACGAGGCTGAAAAATTAGCTCGGAGGGCCAGTATGTATCAGTTTGTCGATGACACTCTGTACAGAAGGAGGCCCGACGGTGTGAAATTGAACTGCGTCTACCAGGAAGAAGGAAAGGAACTGATGGCTGAGATACACAAAGAAATGTGCGGCTCTGTCACGGGAAACCATAGCCACCTGTGGGACCAGGACGGCCCCTTGCTGGTTCGGCAGGGGGAGTCGTGTTGGACAAAGAGTAGACCAATGCGAGGCAGCACGGCAGGGATCACACAGGCAGTTTTACCTAGGTTCGGGCCGCCGCGAGGTGTAAAACCCTAATCCTGCTTTGGTGGATTGATTGGCAAAAGGTGGTGGTGGTGCGTAGTACACTTGCCCGGCAGAGGTGCTTCAGCGCAGCAGGGACTACGCGCATACGGGGGTGTGAGTGATCTAAGCTTCCAACCCCTCTAATCATTGCCATGGGCCTCCTTTTATAGTCCAAGGGGTTAGCACAGTGACAAATTGGTCCTTAGACACTGATATGATAGCAAACAATGCTATCATACCTAACTCTACAGGCTGACAGCGTGCATTTAATGCGCTTCTTAGTGTCACGTCATTGGTTGCCCGACAAGGCTTGTCAGGCTAATTTTTGAGCTCCACGCCTGCTTGCTTGACACGTCTCTGGACGGGTGTCATCTTTGGGTTCACTTGGTAGAATGTGGTCACCATGTGGCGAACGGCTGCCACTTAATCATCCTGCGTCTTGGCACCGCATTGATCCACGGCGTGGGTCGTGATGGAGCAGTGGGTGGGGTGATCTGGCCTTCGTGAGCCCCGGCGGGCCCTGCTGAGATGCCTTGGTCCTCTTCTTCTGGGGGTGGCCTCGCCCCTTGCCGGGCTCGCCTGCCTGGCAAGGGAGGCCTCTTCCTTGGTAACATCTGGTCCTTCTGCCTCAGTCTTGGTTCCTTCTGATTTTTTAGCTGGTTCTTCGAGTCTCTTGGTCTCTTGCTCTGGTGCTCCACTCTCGATCTTGTGCCTGTGCACAGTCAGGTCAACAGGCCCAGGGTCTGTTGCACCAACAAAAGCCCCCGGGCCTGCCCCGAACGCGCTACTGAGCATCATCCGGGTAGGGCCTAACAAGTGCACAAGCAGTGATGTCGAAGAGGCTGGTCTCTTGAAATCCTCTCTGCTTGATTCCAGGCTAGTTCCGGGTTTTTCCGTGCATCGAGCAAGGCCAATGGTGGTGGGACCGCTCCAGTAATGGCCCATGAGTGACTTTAACGCACAGGATAGAAACTTCCGATTTACTCTTCCCACTGCGCCCTTATCCTTAGTCATGTATGCCGCATGCATCGCGCGGGGTAGGTAATGAAGGCACGTGGCATCGGAGAGCATGATGGCGAGGGCCCGGCTCCCTTGAACTGGTGGAGGAGGGCGGTGGTCACTTGCTGTGGATTTAGCCCCCAACCCCCTGTCCACTTATAAAAGGAAGAGCATGGGAGGACGGAGGCATCTAGCGGCATCCTCTTCTTCTTCTGTCTTGCTCCTTCTTGAATATGATGGAAAGGGGAGCCTGGGGCTGGCCTCCAGGTTTTAGCTTCGGGTTCAAAATGCTGAGTGAAGGTGCTAGAGCTTGCGGAGTGAGCTTGGTCCAAGTCCAAGGGGAGGGGCTAGGGATCATTGGAAATCCCAGTACAACCCCTCTCCTTAGAGCTGGAGTTGATGTCGACGAGGGGCGCGCCTTCGTGCCCGCCAAGGAGGGGAGCGCTGCGCTTCTTTCCACTTGGCTGCCTTGGTCGTTCGCCGTCCCCGGTGGGGTCACCGGGTTGGAGCCTCGGCCCTTCCTTGGATCGATGTTGACGAAGGCGAAGTCGTGGGAAGAAGGAGAAGACGGGAGGCAGGTCGTCCAGTAGGAGCACCCCTGCATTGACGTGTTTGCCTCGTACTGGCGACTTGCTGCCTGTCTGTTTGGCTTCTCCTCCCTATTCTCGGCACCGTCATCACCATTTCTTGTGGTCACCGGGAAAGGGCTCATCCCCCCTCTGCGTCTTCCTTTGCCGATGCCTGTGCTGGAGCCCTCCTTCCGGTCCCAGAGGTGGTTACTAGGGGGGGCCGTCGAGGTGCTCCGCCATGCTCTCGATTGGAACCTCTTCCTTGTCCTCTTTGCCTTCACCTGTTGTTCCTAGGAGGAGAGGGACAAGAAAGGGGATTACAGGGCACTTATCTTTTTTCAATCTTAAACCTGTAGGCACTTGCCAAATTTTAATTCAGATAATGTAATTTCTCAAGTCCATGTTTGTGTTATGTAATGCTTGTACTCGTATCAGCATGTTAATGAAAAAGATGAACCTTGCGGAGAAATCGTGCATGTATACATCCATGCAGAGTTGAGATGCCTCTTTACTATAAATAAACGAGTTTGCCCCGGCATGCTATCTTGTCGGCCTTCTTTTAGTCTGTGGGAGAACCTTATCTGCCGGATTATAGACAGAAGGACCAGCCCCCCACCAACTTCCTTTACCAAAGGCAACTACAACCACCCTGACTGAAGCAACGCTCTAGCCAGGAATGGGAGCACATAACTCTAAAAGGAGTGGCGAGGTTTTCTAATGCATAAGTTATAGCTTACAGAACAAGAACGGACAGGAGGTAGAACTTACCTGTTTGGGTTGCCGGGATCGCAGTGCTGGGAAATCTTCTCATCCCTTTATCGAAGCCAAGTCCATTGTGAGAACCCATAACTTCATGTAAATGAGAATGCATGCATTGGATGCAATCCTATCTATATGCATATGCAAATGCTCATGAAATGCTTATGCAGAAATCTGAAATGCTCATGCATGCATGCAATCTAGGTTGGGGCCCCTCTACAACGCTTCTTTATTCTTACACGGGGTCATCACCCCGGCTTTGTACAAGGGATTACATGCAACTGAGGCAAGGCCTGTACAAAAGGGTGGCTGCAGGGCATGGCCCGGCAGCCTCGCGCCTTACGGGTAGAACTTGCGGAGATGCTCAATATTCCATGAGTTCTGCAACAAAGTGCCATCTCCGGTCTCCAGATGGACTGCGCCAGCTCTGGTGACTCATACTACCCGGTAAGGGCCTTCCCACTTTGGTGACAACTTGTGTGTACCCTTGGTGAACTGAACGCGCCTAAGGACAAGGTCACCTTCCTAAAAACTACGGGCATGAACCCTGCGACTATGATAGCGACGCATGGTCTGCTGATAACGTGCAACATGCATAGCAGCCCGGAGACGGTTCTCCTCAAGTAGCACAGCATCATCACGTCGGTGCTGATCTTGCACGATCTCGTCGTAAGCAAGTACTCGAGGTGACCCATAAATGAGTTCTGTGGGGATAACTGCTTCTGCCCAGTAGACCAAGGAGAAGGGAGTATGCCCGGTAGCTCGGTTTGGTGTCGTTTTGAGGGACCAGAGAACTATCGGCAGCTCCTCGATCCACCGCCTGATGTGCTGCTGTAGTGTATCAAAGGCTCTTGTCTTGAATCCGCATAGCACTTCAGCGTTCGCCCTCTTAGCTTGTCCGTTGCTCCGAAGGTGTGCTACAACGGTGAATGAGATCTTGCATCCGAGGGCATGAACATATTGCATGAAGGTGCGGCTCGTGAACTGGGTGTCGTTGTCTGTGTTGATCCTTGCCGGAACTCCAAAATGACACACCAGATCTTTCAAGAACTTGATAGCTGACTGAGCAGTCACCTTTCTCATGGCAGTCCCTTCCAGCCACTTTGTAAACTTGTAAATGGCAACGAGCAAGAATTCAAAGCCCCCGATTGCTCGGGGAAAGGGGCCGAGGATATCGAGCCCCCAGACCGAAAATGGCCATGATAGAGGGATTGTCTGAAGCGCTTGGGCAGGCAGGTGGGTTTTCTTGGAATGGAACTAGCAAGCTCCACACTTAGTGACTAGCTCAATTGCATCTTGGAGGGCTTTGGGCTAATAGAATCCTTGCCGGAATGCTTTCCCAACTAATGCCCTTCATCCAATGTGAGAGCCGCACATTCCTTTGTGTATCTCAGCTAGCAGTTCCTTTCCTTCTTCCCGGCAGACACATTTCAATTTCACACCATTGGGCCTCCTTTTGTACAGAGTGTCATCAACAAATTGATACATACTAGCCCTCTAGGCTACTCTTTCAGCTTCGTCTTGATCCCGGGAAGCTCTCCGGTTTGGAGGAAGCAGACAATGTGCCTTGCCCAAGTTGGAGCCTATGGCTCGGCAACGAGGACTAGCAGCACCTCCTCTGCTATAGAAGCACTGGCCTCGTGCGCGGGGTCCGTGGACCGGGCAGGAGGGGGTGGTATGGTAGGCTATGAGGGGTTGTTTCCGGCAGGGTCTCTACCGGGAGTGGAAGACTCTACCAGGAGAGGCTTTCTGGTGTCCAACTTTCTCCTCTTTTAGGCCATTGTTGTTGGGGATATGGAGGGCTGAGTAAGACGGAGAACAAAAGTCCCTAGTTCCATAGGAAGCTTCTGCGCAACACACTTTGACATATGAACAACTATGCTATTTTCCGCACGGGGTATGTGCTCTGTTTGCAATCCATCAAAGTGCTCCTCCAATCTTCTCACTCCCTCGACGTATGCCTCCATTAATGGACTTTGATAATCCTTGTTAACTTGCCTCACCACCAACTGTGAGTCTCCTCGAATGATCAGCTTCTTAATTCCCAATTCTGCCACAATCCTGAGTCCGGCAAGGAGCCCTTCATACGCTGATGTATTGTTGGTGGCTTCTTCCCATGCAAAATGCATCTGGACAACGTACTTCAAGTGCTCCCCGGAGGGGGCAACAATTAGCACGCTAGCCCCCGCACCTTGTAGGGAAAAAGCACCATCAAAATACATAATCCATTCTTGGGGTGATTCTTTGCCGGGGACAACTATCTCTGTCTCTTCCTCATCAGGGGTTGGCGTCCATTCAACAATAAACTCTGCGAATGCCCTACTCTGGATAGTTTATGTGCTCTCAAACCTCAAGCCAAAGATGGATAACTCCAAAGCCCACTCCACTATTCTGCCGGTAGCCTCTGAGTTTCGGAGTATCCGTTGCAACGGGAAACGAGTAACAACCTTGATCTCATGGGCTTGGAAGTAGTGGTGTAGTTTCCTTGAGGCCATGATGATGCAAAGATCAACTTTTGCACTCCAGAGTACCTCAATCTAGCCCCCTGTAACAAGGAGTTGACGAAGTACACTGGGCGTTGCACTACTTTCTTGCTTGCCGCGTCCTTGGGGTTTTCATCGTCATCGCGCTTGTTGTTGCTCTGATCCTTTTCTGGCCCTGCTAGCCTCTGCTCAATCTCTTTATCATCCACTTCTCACTGTGCTACTAAGACTGCACTGACCACTTGATTTGTTTCCGCCAAGTACAACAACAATGGCTCCTGAGGCTTGGGTGCAACCAGGGTAGGCACAGAGGATAGGTAGGTCTTCAGCTCTTGCAAAGTTGCATCTGCTTCAGGGGTCCATTTCATGGGACCTGCCTTCTTCAAAATTTTGAAGAACGGCAGGGCACGCTCGGCAGACTTGGAGATAAATCTGCTAAGCGCAATAATGCATCCTGTCACACGCCTTACATCTTTGACTGTCCTTGGTGCTTGGATCTACTCGATGGCCTTGATCTTGTCAGGATTGGACTCAATCCCCCTATGGGACACAAAGTATCCAAGCAACTTACCGGAGGGGACGCCAAACACACATTTCTCTGGTTTTAGCTTCAAGTTGATCTTGCGCAGATTTGCAAATGTCTCCTCCAAATCCTGAATGAGAGTTGCCATGTCTTTGGTTTTGACCACAATGTCATCCATATAAGCTTCAATGTTTCTGTGCAGCAGAGGTTCAAAACCAATCTGGACTGCCCTTGCAAAGGTGGACCTGACACTCTTTAATACGAATGGCATGCGGACAAAGCAATACGTACCACATGGAGTGATGAAGGATGTCTTCTCGTCGTCCTCCTTTGACATGCAGATCTTGTGGTACCCAGAATAGGCGTCCAGGAATGAGAGCAAATTGCAACCTGAGGTGGAATCAACTATCTAATCAATATGCGGCAAGGGGAATGGGTCCTTTGGGCAAGCCTTGTTGAGGTCTATGAAGTCAATGCACAACCTCCATTTCCTGTTCGCCTCCGGACTATTACTGGGTTTGCTAGCCAAGTGGGATGTAGCACTCCTCTGACCAAACCAGCTAGCCATGCTTCTTGATCTCTTCTGCAATGAACTGCTGCCTCTCCAAAGCCTGCTACCGGACTTTCTGCTTAACAGGTCTGGCATGTGGGCAGACAGCAAGGTGGTGCTCGATTACCTCCCTGGGAACACCGGGGATATCAGATGGTTGCCAAGCAAACACATCGATATTCGCCCTAGGAAGGCAACGAGCGCGCTTCCCTATTTGTCATCAAGGGTGGCGCTGATGGTGAAAGTACCATCAACTCCAGCCAGCCCTGTCGGGACCTTTTTCACTTGCGGAGAAGCAACCTTGGATCTGTTGATGTTGGAACACTTTGGCACATCGTCTACGGGTGCCGTGCACTCGAAGGGGGCACGCTTCTCGGAATCTTTGCGAGAGGCCCCACAATCCTATTTATTCCCTTTGCTCTCCTTGGCGAGAACTACTGCCGTCGCGGCCTTTGCCGCAACCACGTCCCTGTACATCTTGTCCACACTTATGATGGCATCTTTCTCATCTGACGGGATGGTGAGGACTCCCAGCAGCCCTGGCATCTTCAGGGTATTGTAGGCATAGTGGGATGCCTCCATGAATTTTGCCAAGGCCGAGCGTCCAAGGATCCATTCTACAGCAGGGGGAGGTCAACTACGTCAAACACAATCTTCTCAGTCCGGTAGTTAAACTCTCTCCCGAATTTTACTAGCAACATAATCTTCCCTTTAGGATGACTTCTGCCGGGGTTGACTCCTTGAAACGTGGTTGTAATCTCTAACTCTTCTTCTGCTATCTGAAGCCTGTTGATAACTGCCTAGGAAATTAGATTCGGTCCGGCCCCATCGTTCACCAACATCTTTGTGACCCTAAGGTTGCGAATTGTTGGACAAACTAACAAAGGCAGGCATCCTACCGCAGTGGTGCGACTAGGATGGTAAACTTCGTCGAAGATGATGGGCCTCCGGCGCTGGTTCCATGACATTTACTTCCCGAGCCCATTGCTTGAGTTGGTGATGAGAGGCGTGCAAAGATGCACCTTCGTCAATGCACAGGGCGTCTATGGCCTTCTGAAACTCTTACTCACTTGTTTCCTCTTCATCCCCCTTGTCACTCTCATCACCGCAGACTTCTTTCTCCTGGCCCCCGACAGGTTTTCCTTTCTTCTGAAAGGGCTTGCTGGGGAGATTTGCTCCATCGCCTCGGCCCTTACCGCCAGTGACATTCTGATCCTTTCCCTTATCTCGCTTCTCATATTCTGCTCTCTGTCTCTTGACAAACTACTCGACCTGATATCACTCCTGAAGGTTGTGGCCCTTGGTTCGGTGGATCTTGCAGTACGTCCCATCGCCCTTCTCGGCTTTCTCGGCAGCTGCGGCCTCCCGGCAATCAGCGCACGCGGCAACCTCCTTGTCGGGGGCCTTAGTCTTAGCAATCTTGCCGGTACTAGGGGTGCCCGACCCTTCAATAGTCAATACTGCTTTATCCCTTCGCTTCTTACTGCGCTTCTTAGGCTTCTTGTGACTGGTGGATTGATCATCATCCTCTGAATCAACATCAATGCAATCTTCTTCTCCAGGCAACTTTCTCCCTTCCTTCATCTAGGCACACTTATCCGCTAGGGTGTATAGATCATTGATAGTCTTAGGCAACCGCACGTTCGTCTTGGCATGAATTCGGCGGTTGTGCACATTGGACAGGAAGGCAGCTATCACGGTTGCCGGATGGATATTTGGAATATTCCTATGAACTTTACTGAACCTCTGCAAATACTTATAGAGGGTTTCTCCTTCCTTTTGCTGGAGAAGTTGCAGACCGCCGGGGCGGCCCGGCTCCTGGTGGCCACCGGTGAAAGCGCCGATGAACTCGTGGCACAGATCTGCCCATGACGAAATGGAGTTCTCCGGCAGATGCATCAGCCAGGACCTCATGTTGGATTTGGGTGCTAACGGGAAGTAGTTGGCGAATACCTTCTCATCTCTTCCCCCTATAGCCTGAACAACGATGGTGTAGATGCTCAGGAACTCTGCCAGGTTCGGCCATCCTTTGTACTTCTCAGGTATCTATGGCTTGAACGTGCGAACGGATGGCCAACAGACTTGCCGAAACTAATGGGTGAAGGCAGGGCAGCCAACCTTGAAGGGTACAAGGCTGTCAGCACCAAGAGTGGGCTCGTCTACGTCGGGGCCGCCACGCCCGTCGACTCGGAGGAGATTGCCACAGCGTTGCTCGATGACGCACACGTCTCCTCTCCACCCATCTTCCAAGATTCGCCGTTGGCCTGGACATGCTTGAGTATCAGAAGAGGCCATCGAGGCACCATCGAGGTCTTGATTTGGTCGCGCCCACGCCGGCCGCTGTGGCGGGGATTGCACCGTGGGGACGGCCTCCCCCATGCGGGCAGCGGCATGGGCTGTTGTCGTGGCTTGGGGAGGACACGGTGGGGCAACTCGTCATGAGCCCTCGACTTCGGCGAAACCGAGCAGACTTTGGATGGTGGCACGCCACTCGTCCATCTGCTTGGCCGCTAGTGGAAACCTCAGTAGCAGCTGAGCCCGCGCCATGGCCTCCAATGTTGTGCTTGGCATAGATGATGAAGATGTCGATTGCGCTATCGCTTGGCTCCTGGCGGAGCTAGCAGAAGCTGCACTGCGCCCCTAGTGATGTGGTGCAACCACCTAGGCAGCAGGGTGGCGAGGCGAAGGTGCTTGAGGGCCATCAGCCCCGTTGGGCGCACCAGTTATGTCGGCCCGCCCTGGGAGGAGCGCACGCATAGCAGTCGTGTCCACGGCGAGGACGGCTGTAGGGTGGTAGCTCACTCCGGACCGAGTGCCATCATTGAGGTTGCGTCCTCAACGGCTGGAGTGCGGTTGTCGAGGTATTGCTGATGTCGCTCTCCTCCAGCATCTTCTGCTCCCGCGTCGGCCGCGAAGGGGATGGTGGTGGTGTCGCCTGCTCCGGCCACGCCTCCCGTGGCATTCGCTTCCTCATGCGTCTCTGCACCCCCCACGGCATTGGAGGCCGCGGGTAGCGGATCCTTCGAGGTGGACGGATGAGCTGAAGGAGTTGATTTCTTCTTGGGCGCCATGGTCGATGGTGCCGTCGACGATGCAGATGGCGATGAAGATGATGCACTGCTTACGTCTTTAGGTTCGCGCAAGTGATCCCCCTACCTGGCACGCCAAAGATGTCGCGGGAAACCACAACCACCTATGGGACCAGGATGGCCCCTTGCTACTTCGACAGGGGGGGTCGCGTTGCACAAAGAGCAGACCAATGCAAGGCAGCACGGTAAGGATCACACAGGTAGTTTTACCCAGGTTCAGGCCGCCGCGAGGCGTAAAACTCTGGGCATAGTACACTTGCCCAGCAGGGGTGCTTCGGGGCAGCGGCGCCTATGCGGCTATGGGGGTGTGAGTGATCTAAGCTTCCAACCCCTCTAATCATTGCCATGGGCCTCCTTTTATAGTCCAACAGGTTACCATAGTGGCAAATTGGTCATTAGACATTGATATGATAGCAAACAGTGCTATCATACATAACTTTGCAGGCTGATAGCATGCATTTAATGCATCGCTTAGTGTCACGTCATTGGTTGGCCGACAAGGCTTACTGGGCTAATTTGCCAGCTCCACGCCTGCTCGCTTGACACGTCTCTGGACGGGTGTTATCTGTGGGTTCACTTGGTAGAAAGTGGTCGCCATGTGGCAAACTGCTGCCACTTAATCATCTTGTGTCTTGACACCACACTGATCCACAACGTGGGTCGTGGTGGAGCAGTTGGTGGGGTGATCTGGCCTCCGTGAGCCCCGACAGGCCCTCCCGGGACGCTTTGGTCCTCTTCTTCTGGGGGTGGCCTCGCCCCTTACCGGGCTCGCCTGCCTGGCAAGGGAGGCCTCTTCCTTGGTAACATCTGGTCCTTCTGCCTCTGTCTTAGTTCCTTCTGATTTGCTAGCTGGTTCTTCGAGTCTCTTGATCTCTTGCTCTGGTGCTCCACTCTTGATCTTGTTCCTGTGCACAGTCAGGTCAACAGGCCCTGGGTATGTTGCACCAACTGGCTCCCACATTGGTGTTGGAGATATGCCCTAGAGACAATCATGTATGATGATATTTCCTATGTGTTTATGAATAAAGATACTCCTTGGATGTAATCGATGATACTTGTTGGCGAGTACGTGACTTGTCTGTGAGATCTTGTGTTGTATGATACATCCTAAATTGTCCCTAGTCACAAGTGACGTATGGGCACACGTCGGACTAGACTAGCATATCACACGGTGGATGGCTCGGTCTCACTAGCCATGGAGCATTAGATGATAACCAGATAATATGGACTCAGAAGGATCTAGTCGGATTCGACGTAGTCGAATCCGAGTCGAGATAAGGTCTGAGTCGGACAGACCCAACTATGAGACACAGCGATATGTCATCTGTGAGTCTCTAGTACAACATACGTTCTATGTCCTAAGACCTGAGTTGACGCATGTACTCGGGATGGTGACAGACTTACTTTGGGCCGACCAAACGCTACTCCATGACTGGGTAGTTACAAAGGTAGGTTTCGGGTTTGTCCAGTCCCATGCTGCGAGACATGGTCGAGCAAGATGGGATTTGCCCCTCCGATCAGTAGAGATATACTCTGGGCCCCTCGTGTGATCCGACCAGGATAAGCATGGCCATGTGACAAGGATTACGAGATAATCCAGTTTGTGGTCGGTATCACTAGAAAGAGAAAGAGGTTAGGCTAGCACAAGGATGACAACCTCGCCTTGAGCCCGACAACATATATCGTGAGGCAAAGGGAACAAAAGTGTGACATGTTTTACAGGTTCACCTAACCAGCTTCATAGTCTGCTTGGTGGTCGACACGCCTTGCTAGAGGCCACTACCAACCGTGTAGGTCGGAGGTAATCCAAACTGTGACCAAGCCGACTTGAACCTAAGGGGCCGCGCGCTTAAGGGAAGGAACCTACGAGGTCGGTTCGGAGGACACTGGTCGGATGTGATCCGAGCTGGACTTGGAACGCGACCGAGTAGACTTTGGGCTTTAGGTTCCGTGCAAGGCCCAAGTGTTGAGCCCACAACATATGCCTATAAATAGTGGAGGTGCGGCACACTTATTCAGTTGATCGCTTCGGCGTCGTCGTTAGGGCTTTGCATGTGTTGCATCTAGCCACCTCAACTTGCCGCTGGTTGTGTGATCGGACCTAGCAGTCCGCCGCATGACGTTCCTCCTGCACGCGCGGATACTGTTAGAGGCGGTGCACTTGCGCTGCTCCGGTGAACTTGTACAAGGGATCCAACGACCGGCTGTTCGAGGGAGATCAGACGAGGAGGAGATGAACCACACAGACTCGCTGCACCAACTCTCATTCCGCTGCACGGCACTGCACGTCTAGTGGTAACGATTTGTGATCCATCTCCCGTAGCATGTTCTTGGTTGTTCTACGCATAGGAAATTTTGATTTGCAGGCGAAGCACCCAACCGTAGATCCTAATAATTAGATCAAGGGTGTCAGTTGGGAAAGCATTCCGGCAAATATTCTATTGGCCCACAGCCCTCCAAGATGCGATCGAGCTAGTCACTAAGTGTGAAGCCTGCCAGTTCCATTCCAAGAAAACCCGTGTGGGGACCCCGATCCATAAATCGAGATCACCGAATGCACGTGTACAGTGATCCCAGAAATCAATGCTCACCGAACACACAGAAGCTGAATAACAAGAGTCTTACATCCATACATACCGTCTTACACAAATTATGACCATTATGGTAAAGTCTTACATTGATAAAGCCTTAAGGGATGTACATCGAAAGAAACATAAGCAGCAGAAATCTTGGTCGATAAGTAGAACCCATGCCGTCTGCCTTAACCCTACATGCATTCTGACTGGGAAGCGTCCCAGTTCACGTGTTCGTCATCAAAGAACTCTTCCTCGAACTCCTGATCTTCCATGCCTGGTTAATTAATGTGGCACCCCGGCTCAGAGCAACCGGTTTACCCTACATTGCCGGCCCAGAGATCGAGTCTTGTGGCAATACACAACAACATCAAAAAGAAATAACTGCTTTATTGATACTAGCATGGTACAAAGGTCTGATATTACATCGAGATTCGAGGCTAAGCGGCACACACGGTGCTGCTGGACAGTATGTACATTATTTAATGAACATGGTTGGGGCCTCGATCACACAAAACTACGCGGCAGCGGAAGAATGACATAGCGGAACTCCTTGGCACAGGGACATCGACGTCGACACGGCCTAGACATGAGATGAGCTCCGATGCGAATCAACTTGCCTGAAAGCTGGCATGACACGCCAGGTCAGTACATTGAATGTACTTGCAAGCTCACAACAAACATAAGCACGATGACAGACAATATCATGATAATTAATCAAGTTAAATTAATGCAAGAAATTACTACAAATGCAAAGCTATGCAAATCAACCAAACAACGCATCGAGTCACACGGACTCGCTTAC
The DNA here is from genome assembly GCF_002162155.2 of Triticum dicoccoides. NCBI lineage: Eukaryota > Viridiplantae > Streptophyta > Magnoliopsida > Poales > Poaceae > Triticum > Triticum dicoccoides. Next base: position 324,718,218 of record NC_041391.1, on the reverse strand, counting down.
CAGAAGGTTACCTCGTAACCAAACTGTGACCACACCAGGGTCACACCTGAAATCAATCACTCATGAACACCTTGAGTGTTCAAGGTTCACCACGAAACAATGCATCACGACAATTACTAGTTGGCAAGATTAATTATAAAAGTTGATCCATGGTGTGACTTACTCCCGAGTCTTGCCCATAGCCGAGGGCGCGACTATCGATAGATTAAATACACTCTGCAGAGGTAGCACACTTTACCAACACTACGGAATACCTGGCCTCGCACTCCCATTCGGGTGGACAAAAGTACTCCGACGAAACCCTCCCTTTGGCATGCACTCTCCCCGGCCACTCCGACCATCTCCATCTGAGGGCTAGGTCTTGGGTGGCCCCATGTCTACCAAAGACACCAACGGCCACCGTCGTGGCAAAACGGTCCCAAACGGGGACAAGGTACCATAACAAAAAAAACGAGCACACAAGGTTATGTCTGCCTACCGTGCCAGGGTATGCACGCCCATAACCTTCCCTCACGGGAGGCACCGGTGAGAGCCACGACAAAGGACCGAATCAAGACCTTCCCATTAGGTAAATGTGGTCGCACTGAATTAAAAACCCGATTCAGTGGCACCATGATGTGATCAACATCATATTCAGGTTGAACTTGATCAAGTATTAATTTTCAGAAAAACTTTTTATTACTAACATGTCATCATACCAGAAATCATGCAACTACTCGTCACGCAGAGCAAGCAACTCTTAAGCATGGATCAAAATAAGCAATATAACTAAGTTGCACTACTAAGATCAGCAACTTCTCTGGTTATAAATCATTTTTATCTACAAACAATATTTTTATTAGTTCGTCATTTAGTTGAAAACTATTACTAGCAAAAATAGCTACCATAACTTTCCATAACAAAATATCTAGTGCAAAACCATACTCTAGTTTGCCAAACAATTCTATGAACTCATCCAGAAGCTAAAACAAGCATATCAAGCATCATAAAACATCTAGCAATTAACCATATTAATTTATCAAATTTTAAATGCAAATAAAGACTCATATTCAAGTAGAAAATCATAGATATTGAAATAACACCATCCAAATGATGTTGTGGCTTGCCTTAGTGCAGAGGGGGGTCACACTCCTCCTGGTTAGCTTCAAGGCAAGATCCTCCTTCTGAAAATATTTAAGAAACCACAAAGATAAATGTCAAAACACCTTCTGAAAATCACCAGAAATTCTAGACAGCAAGGAAAAATCCACCTTTCGGTGTTCTACTAGAGCTTTCTGTAACAAAGACCATGCAAAAAGAATCAATTCATTTGGACTTGTGGTTTAAAAGTTATGTCTGGTCAAAGTTTGGTCAATTTTCTGAATAAATTTGAATTAAATAGAAATTCCTGGGGGGGTGACGTCGAAGGCGTAAAGTGGGAGTGCGCCTCCACTCGTACCGCTTCAGGCATGAGTGGTGCGGCTGACACTAGGCCCCACCAGTTAGGAGAGAGAGGGGGGATCGAGATCAGAGGAGGGGCGGCGTTTCGCCGGAGCTCACACCGGCGACGAGGGGGTTTGGGGCTAGGCTAGAGGGATAGATTGGAAGCGGTGCTCATGGCGCACCTGCCTGTACCCGTGGCTTGGCGACTGGTGGACGGAGCTGGTCGCAGTCGAGCTCGCAAGCTTTGGTGGCGGACGACGATCGTCAGAGAGGAAGAAGACGGCGACTAGAGGCAGCTCTGAGGGCTTCGGCGGGGTCCAGGCAGCTCGAACAGACCACCAAGGCCCTGCCCAAGCAGCTCTTGAGCTCGAGAGGCCCTGGAGAGCGGCAGCTGGCCTGTGTGGATTGCCGGAGTCCTAGGGTAGGGGCAACGGCCAGAGGCCTACCCGACCAAATTGCGGTCGTTCTACGTGTTCGTGGTGGTTGTGTGGAGTGGTGCGTGGCCAGGATTCGAGTTGGGGTGGCTTTATATAGCCGGAGCAAGAGGGAGGGGGGCGTGTCGCCGCCGGAGCGCTCTGGACACGCGGCGAATGTCTACGAGAGGCTCCAACACAAGGGGACAAGGTGCAGCATCAACGCCGGCGCTTGCCCACGCTCGCGAACGAGCACAGGAGGCGGTTTGAGATGGGGACAAGCACACGCGCGCACTGTGCCGTTTTGGCCGCGACCTGGCCTGTCTTGCTGCGGTGGCTCTGGCGTCGGCGAGCGCCAGGGAGGGGTCATGGGTGATGGGTCGAGGGTTGTGGCACGTTGCGGCAGTCGGCGGCAAGCGCTCGCATGCACACGCATGAAACAGAACGAAAAGCGCCAGCCAAAGCATGTCGAGACGCATGCCAGGCACTGTGTCCACGCGCGGTCACCAGACTAGCATGGTCAAAATGATGCCTAGAAGCGACCAAACCTTGTCTATGCTCTCGATTGTGCAGTGTTTAGTCTAGGGGAGTTGATGGCTCATGCCCAGGTCGACCAGAAGTGACTCCACTTAGCTGACAAGTTTCTGTACAGAAACTTGGTCACCAAGTTTGGCCACCTTCTAGAAGGCCATTAGGGCTGATCTCCTAGGGTTTAGGGTTTCTTAGGAGGGTGTTTAAGCTTAAGAAAGATCAAGGCTAAAAGCTTAGGGGAAAATGCACTTGCTTTACAAAGTGCATTTCTGGTCCAGAAGTGAAACGATTTTCTATAGCAAAATTATTACAATAAGTGATGCAATATTTTTGCATGGGAAGATGTGCCATGGTCCTAAGAATATTTAGGAATTATCTCATATTTTTCTGAGCAAGAAAAATTGAGGTTGCTTTGGAGCACAAAGTTCTGAAATGAACTTAAGAGAGAAAATTGAATATTTTCCTTTTAGGAAAAATATTGATTTTATTATTTTGGGGATTTGTGGGAGGAATAAGGTAGATAGGTCGCTTGGGTGAAAGCCAGGGATATGCCCAAGTGACAAGTCCATTTGAATTGATCCAAAATCCAAATCAAATCAGGGCAAAAACCACGATGAAAACCAAGTCTGGAAAGAGAGAGAAGGCAAGTCCGGTAAAAAGGGAGAAGGCAAAATCCAGGCTGTCACAATTAAATAACCAGTGGCAAGCCAATGAGTGATGAGGACATCAATACAATTGTTACACCCACAGCCCCTGCTGCTATACATACTGGACCAATTACTAGAGCTCATGCACGCCAACTAAATTATCAGGTACTTTCGTTTCTTGGTAATGATTCTAATGTTCATGAGAATATGATGCTGCCTAAATTGGATACATTTGTTTTGCTTACAAATGAAGGGCCTAGCTTGGAGAAGGATGAACATTGGAGCAAGAACAAGCATGGAGATGATGGCATGCGCAAGGTGAACAAGAACGGAGTTACAAGTGATGATTTCAGGACTTTGAAGCCACCATAATGTGTGCATGAAGCCTTGGACGAAATATACAAGATGCCACTTCATAAATTTCGTCCCGAGGCTATTTTAGGTGCTGCGTCACCTTATTATTGGGCCAGGCCCATGTAATTTCGAAATACATAAGTATAGGCTATTTTTAGAGTCCGTATGTGTGGGGAAACAAGAGATAGGGTTGATTTCGGACCCCTCCACCAAGGGCCACGAAATCCACCCCCTCTTCCTCCATATATACAGCCCTTAGGGCATCGTTTAGACCTTGGATTTTGTTTAGATTAAAAGTTCGCCATAGCTGCAACTTCGCGTACTTCGTTTGTGTTCAACGACCAGACAAAGGCGTCACAGAACCCCACCTTGATCAATAAAGCTTTCATCTTATATTCGCAATATCCAGATTGCAATCTCAGTTTCTTGCTTGTTCTTCGTTTGCTCGCAGGAAACAGACCCTCGTGGTCAGGTTGATCGTGCTCCGGCGTGGTCAATAACCTCTCGGAGTTGGTTTAGCGATTGCTAAGGCGCGACGTCCTCGCACGTTCGTAGTCGGATCGTCAAAGTCGACTTCCACCAAAGCGATATCCATCATCTCATCGAAAGACGGGACACCTTTGCCTCTATCAAGTGGTATCAGATTTCCAGGTTGCTCGGTGAGATTTTACAGTTTTTTAGTAGTTTAGATCGAGTCTGCTCTTCATACCTATAGTCCACGAAAAAGCCACAAAAAAAATTTAGGGTTAGTTCATCATATCCGAACCAATCTGAGCCTTGCATAATCTTTTTAGGGTTTTGCTTTGTTGAATTTGCGGTTGCATCGTCGTGTCTAGTTGCTGGTCTTAGAGTCTAGTCTTTTAGAGTTTCGAGTTCTGGTCATAAGTTGTCACGCCGCCGCCGCACCATCATCATCGCCCCTGCCATCTACCACCACCGCACCGAATCCGTATCCATATACCACCACCAATCCGTGTCCATATACCACCACCGATCCATATCCATATACTACCACCGCTACCACCACCGCTGCCATATACCACCACCATATATCCACCACCAATCCGAGTTCTTTGCTTATTAGGTTTGTTTTCGGGATCCATCTACATTCCGATTCGTGTTTCCTTGCCGGAGTAGGTTTCGGAAAAAAAAAGAGTCGGGTAGCCACGCTCCGTTTAGGCCCAAAATTTTTCGAAAACGCATTTTTCGAAAAAAATTCTGGCTATCCTATTTTTAGGTGTTTCTGAGTGTTTTGAGACAGGTGCCATTATAGGAAGTTTTTTTTGACCCGTTTCCAGTTTTTGGGTCCGGGCAGCCGAAAAAAAAAAATTGGTCGAAAAAATTTCGTGCTCATCCTGTCAGTTTGAGCTAGGAAGAGTTTTGAGACACTCGCCATTATAGTGATTTTTCGCAAAAAAAAAAGCAGCGCAAAAAAAAAGAGAGCGCAAAAAAAAGAGCGAAAAAAAATTCAGTGTGCTTTTCCCTTGTTTATGTGCCGCGCCGTGATTTTGTTAGTGTTCTAGGCTCGCGTCTCTAGCACAGTCTAGCCTAGGACCAGCACAGTACCGTCGTTGAGCGTTTATTCAACTTTGCATCTCTGAATTGATTATTGCTGACCCTTTTTGCTACCATATTATAAGCCTTCCCAGCTCCACATACATCTACGTCGTGCGTTTTACTCTCCCTGGTAATCGCTCTATCCAAGCTTTGAGAGTTTTTTTGACTACAACGGTTGCCGATCACCGCCTGCTGCTGGGTAAGAACTGGTAAGAATTTGAGATTTGCTTGACGGATTTGTGACACCCACCACCACCACTTGTTCGTAGTCTGTAGGATCATATTCTTGTGTGTTTCTATTGCTGCTAACCATGCCAGGATCACAAGCCGACGAGATTGACTGGGAGAATTTGTCGAACAAGGAGCTTCATGATAAGTTTCAGCAAATGATGACTGAACAGGTGCAAGATGTGCTGAACAATTTTGAAGAGGCCATGGAGAAGATCACTGGCTTTGAGAAGACGTCCGAAACAAAGCTCGATAACAAGTTTAATGAATTGCTCGCGCGTCTTCCACCACCACCACCCGCTGCAGCTAACGCACCTCTCCAACAACAACAACAACAACGACTACCTCCACGTCGCGAAGCAGACCTCCGCCGAGCAAGCCGTGTTCCTCTTGCGTTTGGCCAAACTGTTGGTGCTGCTGTTGATACTTCTGTGGCTCCTGCTGCTGATGCGGAGGAGGATGATTATGTGGGAGACTATGAGGATGAGGTTGATCAAAATCAACACTACGTGCAGCCACCTGTACCACCACCAGCAGGTCGACCTCAGGTATATATTCGTAATGGTAGGCCTGCACCACCACCTCAGGTACGAGATGATGTCCATATTCCTAAACTGAAATTGAATATTCCACCATTTGAGGGTAGATATGTTCCTGATATATATCTTACTTGGGAGTTAGAAACTGAACAACGATTTACATGTTTACAATATCCTGAGGAGAGACGAGTTTTGTGCTTTCACTAGTTTTGCATGTGTATGGTGGTCTGAACATTGTAGATTATATCCTATTCCAACTACTTGGGCTGCTTTGAAAACTGCTATGCGTACGCGTTGGGTTCCACCATATTATCAACGTGAATTGCTTCAAAAATTGCAGCGTTTAAGACAAGGGAAAAATTCTGTAGAAGAATATTATCAGGAATTACAAACTGGCATGATTAGATGTGGTATTGTTGAGGAGAATGAAGCTATGCTTGCACGTTTTCTGGGTGGATTAAATAGAGAGATTCAGACCATTCTAGACTATAAGGAGTATACTAATATCACTCGTTTATTCCATCTTGCTTGTAAAGCTGAACGTGAAGTGCAGGATCGACAAGCATTGGGGCGAACTAACTTTTCTGCAGGCCGACCTTCATCATGGACACCACGTGCATCTTCTACTTCAACTGCACCAGCACCTCCATCCGGTGCCACCTCCAGCCGTGATATAAGAAAACAGGCACAACCACCATTATCTGCCAAGAGCGCACCTGCGGGGCCTGCACAACGTTCTTCTTCTTCCATGGCATCAACAGGGCACACAAGTGATATTATTTGTCGTCGTTGTAAGGGAGGAGGTCATTATGCGAGAGAATGCAAATCTCCGCGTGTGATGATTGCTACCGCGGATGGTGGATATGAGTCCGCTAGTGACTATGATGAGGAGACTTTGGCTCTTATTACACGTGAAAAACATGGTGGAGATGATTCTGATCATGAGACGCAATACATGGCTCCTGAAGACGCTGACAGGTATGAATGTTTAGTTGCTCAACGTGTCTTGAGTGTGCAGGTCACACAAGCTGAGCAAAATCAGAGGCACAATTTGTTCCATACCAAGGGAGTTGTGAAGGAACGTTCTGTGCGCGTCATCATAGACGGAGGGAGCTGCAACAACTTGGCTAGCATGGAGATGGTGGAGAAGCTTTCTCTCACCACAAGACCTCACCCACATCCTTACTACATCCAATGGTTCAACAACAGCGGCAAGGTTAAGGTAACACGTACTGTTCGTGTGCATTTTAGTATTTCTACATATGCTGATTATGTTGATTGTGATGTGGTACCTATGCAAGCATGTTCCTTATTACTTGGTAGACCATGGCAATTTGATAAAAATTCTGTCCACCATGGTAGAAACAATCACTATACTCTTGTTCATAAGGATAAAAATATTACTTTGCTTCCTATGACTCCTGATTCCATTTTGAAAGATGATATTAATAGAGCTAATAAAGCACAACAGGAGAAGAATAAGAGTGAAAATCAGATTGTGGCAAAAGAATTTGAGCAACAAATGAAGCCTAATAATAAACCATCTAGTGTTGCTTCTGAAATTAAATTGAAAAGTGCATGTTTATTTGCCACCAAATCTGATATTGATGAGCTAGATTTCAGCAAATCTGTTTGCTATGCTTTGTGTGCAAAGAGGCATTATTTTCATTCGAGGACGTGCCTTCCTCTTTGCCTCCTGCTGTCACTAACATTTTGCAGGAGTTCGCTGACGTCTTTCCACAAGACGTGCCACCGGGATTACCGCCTATTCGAGGGATTGAGCATCAGATTGACTTAATTCCCGGTGCTTCACTGCCAAACCGTGCACCATACTGTACCAATCCAGAGGAGACGAAGGAGATTATGCGTCAAGTACAAGAGCTTCTCGACAAAGGTTATATACGCGAATCCCTTAGTCCTTGTGCTGTTCCTATTATTCTAGTGCCGAAAAAGGATGGTACATCACGTATGTGTGTTGATTGTAGAGGCATTAATAATATTACTATTCGTTATCGTCATCCTATTCCTAGGCTAGATGATATGATTGATGAATTGAGTGGCTCTACAATATTCTCCAAAGTTGATTTGCGTAGTGGCTACCATCAAATTCGTATGAAATTGGGAGATGAATGGAAAACAGCATTTAAAACTAAGTTTGGATTATATGAGTGGTTAGTCATGCCTTTTGGGTTAACTAATGCACCTAGTACTTTCATGAGATTAATGAACGAAGTTTTACGTGCTTTCATTGGACGATTTGTGGTAGTTTACTTTGATGATATACTGATTTATAGCAGATCTTTGGAAGAACATTTGGAACATTTACGTGCTGTTTTTATTGCTCTACGTGATGCACGTTTGTTTGGTAACCTTGGGAAGTGCACCTTTTGCACCGACCGAGTATCTTTTCTTGGCTATGTTGTTACTCCACAGGAAATTGAAGTTGACAAAGCCAAGATTGAAGCTATTGAGAGTTGGCCGCAGCCCAAAACGGTCACACAAGTGAGGAGTTTTCTTGGCCTCGCTGGATTCTATAGGCGTTTTGTGAGAGATTTCAGCACCATTGCTGCACCTCTCAACGAGCTTACAAAGAAGGATGTGCCTTTTGTTTGGGGTACCGCACAGGAAGAAGCCTTCACGGTATTGAAAGATAAGTTGACACATGCTCCTTTACTCCAACTTCCTGATTTTAATAAGACTTTTGAGCTTGAATGTGATGCTAGTGGAATTGGATTAGGAGGTGTGTTATTACAAGATGGCAAACCTGTTGCATACTTTTCTGAAAAATTGAGTGGGCCTAGTCTGAATTATTCTACTTATGATAAAGAATTATATGCTCTTGTTCGGACTTTAGAAACATGGCAACATTATTTATGGCCCAAAGAATTTGTTATACATTCTGATCATGAATCTTTGAAACATATTAAAAGTCAAGCTAAACTGAATCGTAGACATGCTAAATGGGTTGAATTCATTGAGACTTTCCCTTATGTCATTAAACACAAGAAGGGAAAAGAAAATGTTATTGCTGATGCATTGTCTCGTCGCTATACTATGCTTTCACAACTTGACTTCAAAATATTTGGTTTAGAGACCATCAAAGATCAATATGCGCATGATGCTGATTTTAAAGATGTAATGCAGAATTGTAAAGAAGGAAGAATGTGGAACAAGTTTGTCGTTAACGATGGATTTGTGTTTCGTGCTAACAAGCTATGCATTCCAGCTAGCTCCGTTCGTCTTTTGTTGTTGCAGGAGGCGCATGGAGGAGGATTAATGGGACACTTTGGCGTGAAGAAGACGGAGGACGTACTTGCTACACATTTCTTTTGGCCAAAGATGAGACGGGATGTTGAGCGTTTTATTGCTCGATGCACTACATGTCAAAAAGCTAAGTCACGACTCAATCCTCATGGTTTATATATGCCTTTGCCTGTACCTAGTGTTCCTTGGGAGGATATATCTATGGACTTTGTTTTAGGTTTACCTCGAACAAAGAAGGGGAGGGATAGCATATTTGTTGTCGTGGATAGATTATCGAAAATGGCACACTTTATACCATGTCATAAAAGCGATGATGCTGTTAATGTTGCTGATTTGTTCTTTCGTGAAATTATTCGCTTGCATGGTGTGCCAAATACTATTGTTTCAGATCGTGATACTAAATTTCTTAGCCACTTTTGGAGATGTTTATGGGCTAAGTTGGGGACTAAACTGCTTTTTAGTACTACTTGTCACCCCCAAACTGATGGACAAACTGAAGTAGTCAATAGAACGTTGTCTACTATGCTTAGGGATGTTTTGAAGAATAATAAGAAAATGTGGGAGGAATGCTTGCCTCATATTGAATTTGCTTATAATCGTTCATTGCATTCTACTACTAAGATGTGCCCTTTTGAAGTTGTGTATGGTTTCCTACCTCGTGCACCTATTGATTTGTTGCCTCTTCCATCTTCGGAGAAGGTTAATTTTGATGCTAAACAACGTGCTGAATTGATTTTAAAAATGCATGAGTTAACTAAGGAAAACATTGAGCGTATGAATTGTAAATATAAACTTGCTGGAGATAAGGGTAGAAAACATGTTGTGTTTGCACCTGGAGATCTTGTTTGGTTACATTTGCGTAAGGATAGATTTCCTGATTTGCGCAAATCAAAGCTAATGCCACGTGCTGATGGTCCCTTTAAGGTGTTAGAGAAAATAAATGATAATGCATATAAACTTGAGTTGCCTGCAGATTTTGGGGTTAGTCCCACTTTTAACATTGCAGATTTGAAGCATTATGTGGGTGAGGAAGATGAACTTCCGTCGAGGACGACTTCATTTCAAGAAGGGGAGGATGATGAGGACATCAATACAATTGTTACACCCACAGCCCCTGCTGCTATACATACTGGACCAATTACTAGAGCTCGTGCACGCCAACTAAATTATCAGGTACTTTCGTTTCTTGGTAATGATTCTAATGTTCATGAGAATATGATGCTGCCTAAATTGGATACATTTGTTTTGCTTACAAATGAAGGGCCTAGCTTGGAGAAGGATGAACATTGTAGCAAGAACAAGCATGGAGATGATGGCATGCGCAAGGGGAACAAGAACGGAGTTACAAGTGATGATTTCAGGACTTTGAAGCCACCATAATGTGTGCATGAAGCCTTGGACGAAATATACAAGATGCCACTTCATAAATTTCGTCCCGAGGCTATTTTAGGTGCTGCGTCACCTTATTATTGGGCCAGGCCCATGTAATTTCGAAATACATAAGTATAGGCTATTTTTAGAGTCCGTATGTGTGGGGAAACAAGAGATAGGGTTGATTTCGGACCCCTCCACCAAGGGCCACGAAATCCACCCCCTCTTCCTCCATATATACAGCCCTTAGGGCATCGTTTAGACCTTGGGTTTTGTTTAGATTAAAAGTTCGCCATAGCTGCAACTTCGCGTACTTCGTTTGTGTTCAACGACCAGACAAAGGCGTCAGAGAACCCCACCTTGATCAATAAAGCTTTCATCTTATATTCGCAATATCCAGATTGCAATCTCAGTTTCTTGCTTGTTCTTCGTTTGCTCGCAGGAAACAGACCCTCGTGGTCAGGTTGATCGTGCTCCGGCGTGGTCAATAACCTCTCGGAGTTGGTTTAGCGATTGCTAAGGCGCGACGTCCTCGCACGTTCGTAGTCGGATCGTCAAAGTCGACTTCCACCAAAGCGAAATCCACCATCTCATCGAAAGACGGGACACCTTTGCCTCTATCACAGGAGGATGATGAGTATGCGGGCGATTATGAGGATGAGGTTGATCAAAATCAGATCTACGAGCAGCCACCAGCACCACCACCAGCAGGTCGACCTCAGGTATATATTCGTAATGGTAGGCCTGCACCACCACCTCAGGTACGAGATGATGTCCATATTCCTAAACTGAAATTGAATATTCCACCATTTGAGGGTAGATATGTTCCTGATATATATCTTACTTGGGAGTTAGAAACTGAACAACGATTTACATGTTTACAATATCCTGAGGAGAGACGAGTTGCTGCTGCTGTTTGTGCTTTCACTAGTTTTGCATGTGTATGGTGGTCTGAACATTGTAGATTATATCCTATTCCAACTACTTGGGCTGCTTTGAAAACTGCTATGCGTACGCGTTGGGTTCCACCATATTATCAACGTGAATTCCTTCAAAAATTGCAGCGTTTAAGACAAGGAAAAAATTCTGTAGAAGAATATTATCAGGAATTACAAACTGGCATGATTAGATGTGGTATTGTTGAGGAGAATGAAGCTATGCTTGCACGTTTTCTGGGTGGATTAAATAGAGAGATTCAGACCATTTTAGACTATAAGGAGTATACTAATATCACTCGTTTATTCCAACTTGCTTGTAAAGCTGAACGTGAAGTGCAGGATCGACAAGCATTGGGGCGAACTAATTTTTCTACAGGCCGACCTTCATCATGGACACCACGTGCATCTTCTACTTCAACTGCACCAGCACCTCCATCCGGTGCCACCTCCAGCCGTGATACAAGAAAACAGGCACAACCACCATTATCTGCCAAGAGCGCACCCGCGGGGCCTGCACAGCGTTCTTCTTCTTCCATGGCATCAACAGGGCACACAAGTGATATTATTTGTCGTCGTTGTAAGGGAGGAGGTCATTATGCGAGGGAATGCAAATCTCCGCGTGTGATGATTGCTACCGCGGATGGTGGATATGAGTCCACTAGTGACTATGATGAGGAGACTTTGGCTCTTATTACACGTGAAGAACATGGTGGAGATGATTCTGATCATGAGACGCAATACATGGCTCCTGAAGACGCTGACAGGTATGAATGTTTAGTTGCTCAACGTGTTTTGAGTGTGCAGGTCACACAAGCTGAGCAAAATCAGAGGCACAATTTGTTCCATACCAAGGGAGTTGTGAAGGAACGTTCTGTGCGCGTCATCATAGACGGAGGGAGCTGCAACAACTTGGCTAGCATGGACATGGTGGAGAAGCTTTCTCTCACCACAAGACCACATCCACATCCTTACTACATCCAATGGTTCAACAACAGCGGCAAGGTTAAGGTAACACGTACTGTTCGTGTGCATTTTAGTATTTCTACATATGCTGATTATGTTGATTGTGATGTGGTACCTATGCAAGCATGTTCCTTATTACTTGGTAGACCATGGCAATTTGATAAAAATTCTGTCCACCATGGTAGAAACAATCACTATACTCTTGTTCATAAGGATAAAAATATTACTTTGCTTCCTATGACTCCTGATTCCATTTTGAAAGATGATATTAATAGAGCTAATAAAGCACAACAGGAGAAGAATAAGAGTGAAAATCAGATTGTGGCAAAAGAATTTGAGCAACAAATGAAGCCTAATAATAAACCATCTAGTGTTGCTTCTGAAATTAAATTGAAAAGTGCATGTTTATTTGCCACCAAATCTGATATTGATGAGCTAGATTTCAGCAAATCTGTTTGCTATGCTTTTGTGTGCAAAGAGGCATTATTTTCATTCGAGGACGTGCCTTCCTCTTTGCCTCCTGCCGTCACTAACATTTTGCAGGAGTTCGCTGACGTTTTTCCACAAGACGTGCCACCGGGATTACCGCCTATTCGAGGGATTGAGCATCAGATTGACTTAATTCCCGGTGCTTCACTGCCAAACCGTGCACCATACCGTACCAATCCAGAGGAGACGAAGGAGATTATGCGTCAAGTACAAGAGCTTCTCGACAAAGGTTATATACGCGAATCCCTTAGTCCTTGTGCTGTTCCTATTATTCTAGTGCCGAAAAAGGATGGTACATCACGTATGTGTGTTGATTGTAGAGGCATTAATAATATTACTATTCGTTATCGTCATCCTATTCCTAGGCTAGATGATATGCTTGATGAATTGAGTGGCTCTACAATATTCTCCAAAGTTGATTTGCGTAGTGGCTATGATGAGGACATCAATACAATTGTTATACCCACAGCCCCTGCTGCTATACATACTGGACCAATTACTAGAGCTCGTGCACGCCAACTAAATTATCAGGTACTTTCGTTTCTTGGTAATGATTCTAATGTTCATGAGAATATGATGCTGCCTAAATTGGATACATTTGTTTTGCTTACAAATGAAGGGCCTAGCTTGGAGAAGGATGAACATTGGAGCAAGAACAAGCATGGAGATGATGGCATGCGCAAGGGGAACAAGAACGGAGTTACAAGTGATGATTTCAGGACTTTGAAGCCACCATAATGTGTGCATGAAGCCTTGGACGAAATATACAAGATGCCACTTCATAAATTTCGTCCCGAGGCTATTTTAGGTGCTGCGTCACCTTATTATTGGGCCAGGCCCATGTAATTTCGAAATACATAAGTATAGGCTATTTTTAGAGTCCGTATGTGTGGGGAAACAAGAGATAGGGTTGATTTCGGACCCCTCCACCAAGGGCCACGAAATCCACCCCCTCTTCCTCCATATATACAGCCCTTAGGGCATCGTTTAGACCTTCGGTTTTGTTTAGATTAAAAGTTCGCCATAGCTGCAACTTCGCGTACTTCGTTTGTGTTCAACGACCAGACAAAGGCGTCACAGAACCCCACCTTGATCAATAAAGATTTCATCTTATATTCGCAATATCCAGATTGCAATCTCAGTTTCTTGCTTGTTCTTCGTTTGCTCGCAGGAAACAGACCCTCGTGGTCAGGTTGATCGTGCTCCGGCGTGGTCAATAACCTCTCGGAGTTGGTTTAGCGATTGCTAAGGCGCGACGTCCTCGCACGTTCGTAGTCGGATCGTCAAAGTCGACTTCCACCAAAGCGATATCCATCATCTCATCGAAAGACGGGACACCTTTGCCTCTATCAATGAGTACTTTGAATGTACTCACTAGCAACCCATGATTTGGTTCAAAGTAACAATGCAATTGTATAACAAGTAAGCAACCTAGCTTCAAGCTAGTTGAGATGTCCTATCAACTTGTGAGATATGCATCAATGAACATGGGTAACCTTGAGAACAGGTTACAGATATCAACATAAATAGGGTTTGGATCAATGCCATTTCATTTAACATGTCAAGTCACCACCTTGACACAAATAGTTCTCTTCCACACACACATGCACCGAGATTGTAAAATTTCTGGAAATAGTTTAAGTAGAACCTCCCAACTGTCCATGACCGTGGACACGACTATTCGAATAGTTTGACACTCTGCAGAGGTTGCGCACTTTACCCACAAGATCCGGGAAGCTTTCGTGTCATCCACGATCCCGCAGTACCTCAAGTACTTAGGGGAAGCACCCGATCATTACCTTTCGCTAGACGACACTAACATAGGGTCCACTCGTTGATACACGGCCCTTGTGTATAAGCAAAAGATCGTGGGACCCTACCCTTTTTACATTATCACGCATACACGAAGGGACCAAAGGTGTGTCCGTTGCCTTGTGAAAACTGTCATGGCCGCCTATCCAAGCATGACCCTGTCCCGAGAATGACCTCGGGTCACCCCTGTCACTAGTAATGTGGGCACCATGCTAGTATCAGCCTAAGTAATCAATAATGCCCCGTCCCATAAAGGGGTAGAGTGGTTGCACATGTTTGGTTGGGACGGTAATCACACATAAATCAAATCCATCATTTTATACACACACCAAAAGCTCTCTTCGGTACACCACTTTTTCCTCAAGTGGTGACCTTAGTTCAACATCTCCCAAGGGCATTAGGGGCATCCGATGGGGTTTTCGAAAGAATGTAACCACAAAGGGTTCATGGTACACATGCATCATTATGCATCAACTAGTCTCTTGACATTGCATTCATGAACAAGGTAAAGTCATGAGTAGGGGTATGCATCATGTGCTAGTTCACAACAAGTTTACCACCGTCATATTTCATCATCATGCAATCGGAAAGGGTACCGATGAACAAGAGGGGTGTCATGGTCAAGGGGCTGCTTGCTTGGCTTAGCAAAGTCTTCGAGGTCTTGAAAGTTTTCTGATCCAATCTCTTTTGATCACAACGCAATCTATTGTCGCAAAATACCAACGAGAAAAATAAGGCAATAGAAAAACAGGAAAATCAAAGTGCTTAGAAAAATGTCAACTCATTTTCGTTAAATACTAAGAAGGGGGAAATTCTTAGTTTTGGATTTGGACTTAGGGGGACAGAGTAGTGGATTTTCAAACAAAGATATCATTGTTCAAATTTGAATTTAAACTTGAACAGTACAGAAAAGTGTAATGGATGTGTATGAAAGTTATATCAATAAATAGGTGGGATTGTTCTAAGATTTTAGGAGTTGGAATTATTGCATTTGGATTAATATTTAATATTGTGGAATTTTTGGAAAATTCACATAAAAGGAAAGGGAAAAGGGCACTGTGCCACTGGGCCAAAATAGCCGCAGCGCAGCAGGCCTAGTGGAAAGAGGGCCGAGGCGAGCTGGGGCGGCGTGCGCGCACCAAATTCAAACCTGACGAGCGGGCCCCAGGCGCCAGTGAGAGAGAGAGGGGCGAGGGAGAGGATAGGCTGACAGGCGGTGGCCGCCTGTCATCCCTAACCCTAAAACCAGAGGGTCGGCGAGCTCGCCGGCGACATTTCCGGGCATGGTGGGGTGAGCTGATGGCACCGTTGGACTCCTTGCCGAGTCATTGTTCGGGTGGAGGTCATTGCGGTCGCCGGGGTGGCTTGGTTCGCCAGCGACGAGGAGGCACAGCGGAAGAGCTTCGGGTGGCGGCGGTTCCGGCCATTTCCGATAGCTACAGAGAGGGGAAACAGGGGGGAAAAGATCAGTCTGTTGCATAGGTTCCATATCGAGAGGAAGGAGAGGCGGGGATGACTTGTACCTCGTGAACTCCGGCAAGCCGAAGCGGTGGAGGTTGATCTCGATCTCATGCTCGGGCGCCTTTGGAGAGGAACTGGAGGTGCAAGGGGATGATTTGGTGCGCAGAGGGCGAGTGGTGAGGAGAGGAGAGCTTGGGAGGGCCTTATATAGGCTGGCTAAGGCTCGCCGTGGACTCATGCGCCGGCAAGCTCGTTGTCGTCGCTACGGGTCACGGGGGCTCGCTGCGAGGTGTCGGGGGTGCTCATGGGGTTGGTCTAGGGCGAGGGGAGTGAAGAGAGAGCACGGTGCCCGGGGCACCGCGCGTGTGAGCATGCTCACTGGTGCGCTAGGGCGGCCGGCGCGCGTGTGAGCTGGGGCAAGAGGAAGGAGAAGCAGGAGGGGGACCAGGGAGTAGCGTGCTTCGGACGTCAAGGTGCGTCGGTAGGCGTGCTGGGGAGGCCCAAGGTAGCTGGAGGTGCTTGGCAGGGGCAGCTACAGTGCGGGGCGCACTGTAGCACGCTCCAGAGCGCCCAAATGGTTGGCATGGCCATTTTCTATGCAATGTGGGCGCGGCCAAAGGTGTCTGGTAGCTCTAGGGGAAGTAACTAAGTAGGTTATGGCCTTGGATGCCCTGGGAAGTCACTAGAGTAAGGAGGGAGGTTGAGGGAGAGAGAGAAGATGTCCAGAGGGGTAAATGAGGGTGTTTCACCCTTCAATCATTGAGCAAAATCCAGGGAGAGCCACTGGAGGTAGAAGAGGTCTAGGAGGGTCTGTGGTAAAAAGTACAACTCATGGAGATTAGTGGAAGTGGTCAAGGTGGTGTTTTTAGAGAAATGGTAGAAGGTCTTTGTTGTTGATTTGGGCAAGAAGATGAACTCCTCTTGTCATAAGGCTTGACAGGGTCAAATGGCATGAGAAAATATGAGGTTCCACCAAGATTGAGTCCTTTTGGGCAAAGTTGCCAATGTAACTTTTGAAAACCCTAGAAATCAACAGAAATGAGTTTTCCAAGATCTAGTCATGAAAAACTATTCTCCTTGATGCACCACTTGGTGTAGTGTCATCATTTAGGGTTTAGAGCATTCCCACAAAGGTTGAGAGCAAAAGGAGAAAGTTGACAATGTAAAGTTGGTCAACTTTGATTCTGGACAGAGAGGGTTTTGAGGCACTTTGATGAAGATATCATTTTATCTAGCTTGTGCCATTTGGTCTAGATGCATAATTAGACCATTGGAGAATGTGCACCAAGTTTGAGAACATCTGGACATGTTTGGCAATGTAAAGTTGCTCAAACTTCAAAATGGACAGAGATGGTTTTGAGGGGATTTGGTGATGTTATCTTGTTCTCCAAGACATGAGGCTTGGCAAGATCATCCAATATGTCATATGTGACATGCTAGAATTTTCTTGGAATTTTTAGAGAATATTTCCATTGTAAATATTTCAAAAGCTTGAAATATCCAAAAAGGGTTTTTGAGGGGTTTGACCAATATTTTGAATATGACCATGTGTTGAAACTCTTATATACGGACAATATGTGTCCAATGAGTTTCCATAAATTTTCACAAATATTTTTACAGCATTAAAAATAATTTTAACCTATTAAAGACCATTCCTTGCCTAAAGAAAAAGCCTTTAAATAAAATAGCAGAATAACTTTTAAAATTATATTTTTCTGGTTTATGGGAGTCCTATACCTAATAGGAGTCAAACATACTCTTTGAAAAAAAATTCATACCCCAGATCAAGTACTTGTAGTGCAAACCTATATTCAGGGTTTTTTGGTAAACTAAATTTAGAAAATACTTTTTGGCCAAATTATTTTGTAAACAATTCTATAATGTACTATACACATGGCATGATCATTGGGCAAAAGTTTGGAGCAAGGGGATGAAGTAAAGAAGGTGGAGCTATAATATGGCTTTCATGAGCACTTGAAAAAAAAGCCAAAAAATGTTATAGTTCTTGTCAACCCATATTTTATCATGATATATTAGCTTAAGTGTTGTGGCATGAAAATCAGGGTGTGACAGACCTACCCCCCCTTACAAGAATCTCATCCCTGAGATTCCCAAACTAGGCGCGGAAAGGAGTATGGAAACTTGGATTTGGGTTAGTCTTCACATCCTCATCTGCTTCTGCTTCTGAGCGGTTCTCCGTTTGAACCTTGAAGTGCTTGATGGTATAGCTCCGTGTATAGCATTCAGCTTGATCCAGGTTTCTAAGGGGTTTCTCGCGTAGGTCAGGTTGGGATGGAGGTCGATGGCTCGGTGACCGATGTCCTTGTTAGTGAGCGGGCTAGTTAGGAAGTCGGAAACACTTTCGGTGTTGTGTCATGTGGAAAACATTGCACAGTGGGTAACTCAGGTGGTGACTCCAGCTGGTAGTTGTCTACACTTCATCTTGCAGTGACCTCGGAGGGGGCCGATAAATCTTGGTGTGAGCTTCCTTTTGACGTGGAAATGCTTGGTTCCCTCGAGAGGAGTGGTTTGCAAATACGCACGGTCTTCGACGAAGAAGTTCAATTCTTGACGATGGTGGTTGGTATAGTTCTTCCTCCTTGACATGGCGGTCTTCAGATGTTCCCTAACCAGCTGAATGATTCTTCTTCCGTCTTCGGGTAGGCAAGTAGGTCACCAAATAAAGATGACAACCAACTTGTCCAAGTACTCCATGAAGACTTGCCCATGGGGTACACAAAGTGGGATGCGGCATTGATGGTTGTCTCGGTTGAGTATTGGCCAAGGTCTTTGTGATCTAGAGCCAAAGCCTGTGGTCTTGATCTGACCATGTTGTTGCTTGGTAGGGCTTAAGGCTTTCAAGGATTCTAGGGTGCGAGTGAACATTTATCATCTTATCCTTGACCACAGTTTCTGAGATGCCAATTGTTATATCTAGTCTTCCAAACAAATCATATCATATTACCGATAGAGTCATCCCGTATAGGTCAGCTCCAATCATCACTCATGCTATTCATATCCTCAGGACTCCCCGAGGGGAGGTCTATCGGAATTATGCATGTCAACTATCCCCAAAACCATATCTATGCAAAATCCATGGGTAGAACATACAAGCTGCTAAGCTTGAATTAAACATGACAATCCGACTGCTCAGCATATTCTTTCAAGGTCAGAGATAGTGCATCTCTATCCTAAGGAAACACGTTGTATGCCACTCCAAGATCATGTTCCCTTCCTATGAATTAGCTCCAACAGCCTATTAACTCCATCAATCACTACATGATCCATCAATTCTACAATACAATATCTATGGTGTTCCAAATGACCTTCTAATGTCCTATAACCCCCAAATCCTGGAAAGACTATCCTTACTATAGTCAATCCACCAATTCCCATTATCGCGATTAAGTAAACTTCAAGGTCAAGCTTATATAGATCCCTAAATCGACTTTGACAAATTAATCCAATCTCCTAGTTTATCATCCACCGAGAAACATGGTATTATGATTGAGTTCATCAATCTAAATCCAATTTACTCCGAACCATGCGGACTTACTTAGCATCTATACTCCACTAGGATCACCTATTTTAATCCAAATCTCATGTCCAACGGGAATTCCCACATGTTTTCCCCCAACTCATAATCGTAATATCAACTATCTTATATCGATATCCCCTGGCTAAGTCAAATCCTTATACTTCCAAGAATTTCAGCTTGCAATCATAATTATCCTACTAAATCCAATTTACTCAAGGCCAATGAAAGTTACGCTACTTTAACATGATCCCACCAAGTTCATCTACCAACATGAAAGCCTCATACTCCACCAAAGAGTCTCAGATAAATCCTCAAGGTGTCACATCCCTAGCTTCTGGTACTACCTGGTGTTGCATCTTGTTGCATCATGTTTAATTTTTTTAAAGTTGAATTGGGGATGACAGAATCCCCAGCACCCGCCTTAAACCAACTAGGGTTTACTAAAATCATTTTCAATGAACCCGAAATGCCCTTCTAAAATGTTCATCATCTTTGCCTTGGTCTAGAACCTCTGGAAAAAAATGGTGCACACTTTTCTAGGACAACAGAGGGTCAGTGGATTAAATTATTAGTTAATTGCATTTGGGCATTTAAATGCTAGTAAATATTTTAAATGTCCAAATAATCCCAAACCAAAATGTTCCATGTTGGATATATTCTAAACATTGGGCATGCACAGTTTGGTGATTTTTGAAAATGCCTAGATATTTTTAGTAAAGCCACAAAGTTGCAGAAAAATAGAAAAGAGGAAATAAAAGAGAGAGAGAGAGAGAGAGAGAGAGAGAGAGAGAGAGAGAATTACCTGGCTAACTTACCTGTTCGGCCCAGCTCTGCAGCTGGCTAGCCCAGCTGGCATCCCAGCCCACCAAGCCACCCCCTCCCTATCGTCTTCCTCCCTGCCAGGAGGACGGGCGCGTGCCCGACGCGCGCGCACCACCGTGCGGCCACCTCCACCCTGCTTGCCTGCGTCCTCGACGCTCTGGACATCTCCAACGACGCCACGCACCCCCTGGAACCCCCTTGCTCACTCTCCCGTGCCTCTCCCCTCCTCTACTCTCTCTCTCACCCACGCCGAGCGCGTCCGTCACCGCCGCTCACTGCCACCGCGCCCACCGCCGTCCCCTTGCCTCGTTGTCGTTTCCTCTAGCTCCGCCTTGATGCCATGAAGCTCCAAGCCAAAGAACGCGCCCGCTGATGCCCTGCAGCGTTGTCAACATCGCCATCTTCCTCGCCTGCTCCGACGAACGCCGTCGCTCGATTCGCCGACCTCCGAGCGTCCCCGAGCACGCTGAGCTACTCATCGGCCTCCCTATGAGCTCCCCCGCTTTTCCCCTCTCTTCCCCGCATCATTTTCGCCCTCTAGCCGCAACCCTGAGATCAACCGCGGCCGCCTACCGCCATGACCGGCGAGCCCATGCTCCCGAGCTTCTCCTATTCGCTCCAGGGGTACTTATACGCTCCTGGCGCCTCCAGGAGGCTGCCTAGCCACTCCGTTGGCTCGCCCGAGCACTGCAGCCCCGGACTCGCTTGAGCCGAACTCCGGCCGCCGCCGCGAGCTCCGCTCCGGCGAGCTCCGCCGTCCACGCGGCCTCCCGCTTGTTCCACTGGATGCGTGCCGCCCCAGCTAGCCGTAGGTCCAAACGGCGCTCGATTCCGTGGACTACAGCGCGACCCCGAGCGCCACCGCCGCGCGATTCGGTCACCGGCGGCTAACCGCCGTTGTTGATGACGTGGCACACTTAATTAGGAGCTAATCACCCCGCTAACTAAACCATGTGCAACTGACAGTGGGCCCAATGCCCTAATTAACCCTGGGATTTATTCCCTGTTTAGCTTAAATTAAACCTGTCGGCCCTGCCTGTCAGTTGGCCCTGCCACGTCAACGTTGACCTGGCCCCACTGGTCAGCCTCTGTTCTTGCCCTGTTACACTGACCCGTGGGTCCCAGCCGTCAGTTTTGACTCTGGGCAACCCAGTTGACCTGCTGACGCAGCAATGACACAGTGCTGATGTCATTAATCATTTTCTAGATTAAAAATAATCAAGGAAATTCCAAAAATTAGCAAAGCTTCAAAAATTCATAGAAATTCAACCGTAACTCCAAATGAAATAATTTATATATGAAAAATGATCAGAAAAATCCAACCTATCCATGTGTACCATTTTCATGCATGTTAGAACAACTTATAGCTGCTGTTTAGCACAAATCAATTAAATGGCATTTGAATATCACATATGGAGTTTGAATTTGAATCTTGTATTCAAACCAACTTCATTTAATTTGTTGCTAGTTGCATTAGCCCAATCAACAGCATATTGCCATGTCATGATCATGCATCATATTGTGCATTGATTGTGTTCTTCCTTGTTTGCCGGTGTTTGTTCCCTCCCGATAGACGTGGTTTCGACGATGAGTTCGATGACACCGATGAAGAACTATACTATCTTCAGAAGTGCCAGGCAAGCAAAACCCCCTTGTTCATTCCGATACAATCCCACTCTCTCGCTCCTGCTCTATTTTACTGCATTAGGACAACCACGATACAACTGTTACTTGCTGCGGTAGTCGAACCCCTTTATCCTCTGCATGACCTGTCATTGCCACAGTAAATAGATGAAACCCACTAGCATGAGTAGGAGTTGTTTGAGCCCTGATGTGCCTACTCATTCATGCTTGTTTGTCATGCCTGCTATTGCTTAGAGTTGTGTCAGGTCTGATTCATCAGGGATGAATTGGAGGTGTGTGAACATGTCCTACTGTTGACAACTAAGTGTGTGAACACGATTTGGTAAAGGTAGCGGTGAGAGGCCATGTAGTAGTACATGGTGGGTTGTCTCATTGAAACCGTCCTCAGGAACTGAGTTTTGTGTTTGTGATCCATGAACAGCTACTACCACTCATTGGGATCCTTAATTGACCCTCTCGGCTTCTTAATCACCCTTGTTCTCTGTCTAGGAGTTGCAATTAGTTTCTGGTGTTTGTAGGTAGTGCTAGTAGTCTACCAAGTGGCACCCGGTACAGGTGGGCTTGGGACAAACTAGGTGCAGTGGCATGGTGTACCAAGTGGCACCCGGATGGTGGGCTTGGGAACCCTGCTCACATCGTTTGGGGCCGTGAGCGACACCCCGGCCGGATCTCCTTGCGGATGGAACCCGAATAGGCGATAAACCTGGACGAGAGACTTGAGTGTTTAGGTAGGCCGTGGCCGACACCCTCGCCAGGCTTCCGCTTGAAGGTTGCCGAGATACATGACGTGTACATAGCGGTAAGTGGCGAGAGCGTGTGTGAAGAAGTACACCCCTGCGGGGTTAACATCATCTATTCGAATAGCCGTGTCCGCGGTAAAGGACTTCTAGGTTGCCTGTACAGTTCATAGACAAGTGAAAGTGGATACTCTAAAATACGCAAGATAAGCGTGAGTGCTATGGATGGCGTTCTCGTAGGGAGACGAGAGCGGATCCATAGTGGTGTATTGATATGGTGAATATGTGGACTCGTGTGCGCCACCTCAAAAGAGTTACATTGCAGTCGTAGTTCAGGATAGCCACCGAGTCAAAGCTGGCTTGCTGCAGTTAAACCCCACTACCCCTTTGTTGATAATGATGCATATGTAGTTAGTTCTGATGTAAGTCTTGCTGGGTACATTTGTACTCACGCTTGCCTATTTTATGTTTTTCCAGAGAGACTTCAGTCTCATTAGTAGTTCCGCATGGACTTCGACGTTTAGCTTGTTACCTCAGCTACGATCTTGTGCCCTCGGCAGGATCTGGTAGATAGTCAGGCTTCTCAGCCTTTTTCATTTGTAGATGTCTGTACTCAGACATGTTAAGCTTCCGCTTGTGCTTTGACTTGTATGCTCTGAGTGTTGGGTCATGAGACCCATGTTTGTAATATCTCGCTCCTCGGAGCCTATTGAATAAAATACTTGAGTTGTAGAGTCATGTTGTGATGCCATGTTGTATTTGCACATATCGAGCATATAGTGTGTATGTTATTGAAATGCTTGGTATGTGTGGGATCTGACTATCTAGTTGTTTATCCTTAGTAGCCTCTCTTACCGGGAAATGTCTCCTAGTGCTTCCACTGAGCCATGGTAGCTTGCTACTGCTCCGGAACACTTAGGCTAGCCGGCATGTGTCCTTCTTCGTTCCTGTGTCTGTCCCTTCGGGGAAATGTCACGCGATGAATACCGGAGTCCTGTTAGCCCGCTACAGCCCGGTTCACCGGAGTCCTGCTAGCCCAGTGCTACAGCCTCGATTCACTCGCTGATGACCGACACGTTCGATGCTAGGTCATGGATGCATGTCCCTGTAAGTTTGTGCCACTTTGGGTTTACGACTAGCCATGTCAGCCCGGGCTCCTTATCATATGGATGCTAGTGACACTATCATATGCGTGTGCCAAAAGGCGCAAACGGTCCCGGGCAAAGGTAAGGCGACACCCGTGGGGACACCGTGCGTGAGGCCGCAAAGTGATATGAGGTGTTACATGCTAGATCGATGTGGCATTGAGTCGGGGTCCTAACACAAGGCCACTGACATAAACTCATCAAGTCATTTGTCCTCTATTCCTATATCCTCAATTTGGTCTCCCTATGGCATCACCAGTTCTTGTGCTATGTTAAGATGATAATGTGCTTGCTCACTTCATCCACTAGTTCGATAATAAACCCAATGCTGAGCGAGCTTACTGTCGGATATCGGGTTCCGGCAAAACCCTTAAGGTTTGAACTCTGGGGTGCGCGCGGAGATCTTCCCCCTTACCGATCCATGTCCCAATGCCTCGCTGAGAATCTAAGCTAAATGATGAACACACAAGGGACACAAGATTTATACTGGTTCGGGCCACCGTTGTGGTGTAATACCCTACTCCATTGTGTGGTGTGGTGGATTGCCTCAGGGGCTGATGATGAATAGTACAAGGTAAGAACAGCCTCTCGAGAGGTGTTCTTGCAGTGGTGGTGTGCTTGAGAAGGATTCGATCCCCTCCTACTGTGGTGGCTATCTCTATATATAGAGGCCCTGGTCATCTTCCCAAATATTGAGCGGGAAGGGCGCCAACAACGGCCATTTTGAAGGGGAACATCTAGCACAAGTTATCCTGACTAAAGTTGGTCTTTGGCTGCCAAAGGCACTGGCGATGACGCCGTCTTGGGCTCCACGATGGCCTCCGTCCTGTCGCTCTACTGGTCTTGTTCTCGTTGCACCGGAATGGTAACCTTTGCTAAATGCCTCGGTATTCCGCGCCTGTGCTTGCCCTCTTTGCACCAAAGAGGAAACAAGGACACTGCGCAGGCTAGCGCCCGCCTGGTCTCGATCGTCATGGCTTGCGTCACGAGCACCTCGTGAGGTACCCTTGCCTTGATCTCTCCGCCTCCTCGTGAGCCGGCCTGGTGAGGCCGTTCCTGACGAAGCCTTTCGCCGTCCGCCCTGTAATACGTCTCCGTCGTATCTATAATTTTTGATTGTTCCATGCCAATATTATTCACTTTCATATACTTTTTGGCAACTTTTTATATTATTTTTGGGACTAACTTATTGATCCAGTGCCCAGTGCCAGTTCCTGTCTGTTGCATGTTTTATGTTTCGCAGAATATCCATATCAAACGGAGTCCAAACGGGATAAAAACGGACGGAGCTTATTTTTGGAAAATATGGAAAAATACAGAAGAAAAATCCAAACGAGACGGTGCCCGAGGAGGTCACGAGGTAGGGGGGCGCACCTGCCCCTCTGGGCGCGCCCCCTACCCTCGTGAGCCCACCATAAGGCGGTTGATGCTATTCTTTTGCCGCAAGAAAGCTAATATTCGGAAAGAAATCACAGCGAAGGTTTCAGGCCTATCGGAGTTACGGATCTCCATATATACGCGAAACGGTGAAACAGAGCCAGAACAGAACGCAGAAACAGAGAGAGATCCAATCTCGGAGGGGCTCTCGCCCCTCCCAAGCCATGGGAGCCAAGGACCAGAGGGGAAACCCTCCTCCCATCTAGGGAGGAGGTCAAGGAAGAAGAAGAAGAAGGGGGCTCTCTCCCCTTGCTTTCGGTGGCGCCAGAACGCTGTCGGGGGCCATCATCATCACCGCGATCTTCACCAACACCACCGTCATCTTCACCAACATCTCCAGCACCTTCCCCCATCTATATCCAGCGGTCCACTCTCCCGCATCCCGCTGTACCCTCTACTTGAACATGGTGCTTTATGCTTCATATTATTTTCCAATGATGTGTTGCCATCCTATGATGTCTGAGTAGATTTTCATTGTCCTATCGGTGATTGATGAATTTCTATGATTGGTTTGAGTTGCATGTTTTATTATTGGTGCTGTCCTATTGTGCCCTCCGTGTCGCGCAAGTGTGAGGGATTCCCGCTGTAGGGTTTATGATTTATGATTTGCTTATGGTGGGTGGCGTGAGTGACAGAAGCACAGACCCGAGTAAGTAGGTTGTTTGCGTATGGGATAAAAGGGGACTTGATGCTTTAATGCTATGGTTGGGTTTTACCTTAATGAATATTTAGTAGTTGTGGATGCTTGCTAGAGTTCCAATCATAAGTGCATATGATCCAAGTAGAGAAAGTATGTTAGCTTATGCCTCTCCCTCAAATAGAATTGCAATAGTGATTACCGGTCTAGTAACGTAGTCAATTGCTTAGGGACAATTCCACAACTCCTACCACCACTTTTCCACACTCGCTATATTTACTTTATTGCATCTTTATCTAAACAGCCCCTAGTTTATATTTACGTGCTCTTTATTATCTTGCAAACTTATCCTTTCACACCTACAAAGTACTTCTAGTTTCATACTTGTTCTAGGTAAAGCGAACGTCAAGCGTGCGTAGAGTCGTATCAGTGGCCGATAGGACTTGAGAGAGTATTTGTTCTACCTTTAGCTCCTCGTTGGGTTCGACACTCTTACTTATCGAAAGAGGCTACAACTATCCCCTATACTTGTGGGTTATCAAGACCTTTTTCTGGCGCCGTTGCCGGGGAGCAATAGCGTGGGGTGAATATTCTCGTGTGTGCTTGTTTTCTTTATCACTAAGTAATTTTTATTTTCTGTTCTTAGTTGTTTTCTATCTTGAGCTATGGATATGGAACGCAAAATACCAAAAAATTAGATGTACTTGCTACTCATGAGGATGGGGTAACTCCTAAAACCCTCGATTCTCATTATGCGAAAGATATTGTGTACTAATTTGATAATCCGGAGAAAACTCCATTCAACTTTATAATGGGAGACACGTTGGATCAACGTGAATACTTTAGGGATTAACGCTCGACACAAAAAGGGAAACTATTATGGGATCAATTTATTATGTTGCATTGGTATGCCTGGGCTCTATGCTTGAGATATGATATTACTTGTTGCTCTAGGATGGAGGCTCCACACCTTCCCTTTTCATGCAAATTTAATGCTAATGAAACCTTAGCTTCTTACGCTAATGGTATATACGATTACTATGATGTGGAACAAATAGAAGAATTTGTTGCTTTTAAGGCTGCTTATGAAATTGAATCTTTCTTTGAAAAGCATGAAGCTTTAGATGATGATGTTTATAGGCCTGAAAATCTTGCTATACTTAGATATTGCTATGCAAATTATGAATACAATTACTATATTAATGCATTTATTGAGAAAGTCTCCGCTGTCCAAGAAGAGATTAATATTTTGTAGGAAGCTATGGAAGAAGAAATTGATGAAACTGTGAGCTCATTGGATGAAAAAGATGATGAGGAGAGCGAAGAACAAAAGGAGGAAGAGCGGATTAGCTACCTGTGCCCACCTTCTAATGAGAGTAACCCTCCAACTCATACATTATTTAATTCCCCTCCGTGCTTACCGAAGGATGACTGCTATGATGACTGCTGTGATCCCATTGATTCTCTTGAAATATCCTTTTTGATGATGCTTGCTATGCTTGTGGCCAAGATGCCAATATGAATGATGCTTATGGAGATGAACTTGCTATAGTTCCTTATGTTAAACATGAAATTGTTGTTATTGCACCCACGCATGATAGTCCTATTATCTTTTTGAATTCTCCAAACTACACTATATCGGAGAAGCTTGCACTTATTAAGGATTATATTGATGGGTTGCCTTTTACCGTTGCACATGATAATTTTGATAGATATAATATGCATGTGCTTGCTGCTCCTACTTGCAATTATTATGAGAGAGGAACTATACCTCCACCTCTCTATGTTTCCAATACGATAGAATTGCAAGAAACTGTTTATACTATGCATTGGCCTTTACTATGTGTGCATGAATTGTTCTTTTATGACATGCCGATGCATAGGAAGAGAGTTAGACTTTGTTGTTGCTTGATATATGTTACTTTGTGCTCACTACTAAATTACAAATCTTTGTTAATTAAAATTGGCTTTGATATACCTTGGGATCCGGGTGGATTCACTACTTGAGCACTATATGCCTAGCTTAATGGCTTAAAAGAAAGCGCTGCCAGGGAGACAACCCGGAAGTTTTAGAGAGTCATTTATTTCTGTTGAGTTCTTTCATATAGTTTAAAAACAACAAAAATAAAGAGGGGAACCCAAAAACTTTTCAAAAAGAGAAGTGAAAGTGAGAGAGACGAGCATTGTGAAAGTGGGGGACGTCCTTAAACTTGTTCAGGCTCATGGGAACTTTGTGAATCTTAATTACAGAAACTTTTCAATAAAAACAATTATCCCCTTGTACAATTCCATTGTGTTATAAAAATAATGTGCCAAGGTTTGCCTTTAGGATGTTTACAATGCTTGTTGGTTTGTACGGTGCAGGACAGAAACTTTGGCTGTAGTGCGCGATTTTACATTTTTAACTGGAACGTCAATTGGTTCTGATTCCTTTTGTGGTGTATTTATATACAACTTGTTTATTTTTCCTAATAGTTTTAGAATTTTTGGGGTACCATAAGTATGGTGTATGTTCAGATTGCTACAGACTGTTCTGTTTTTGACAGATTCTGTTTTTGATGCATAGTTTGCTTGTTTTGATGAATCTATCAATTTATATCAGTGGATTAAGCCATGAAAAAGTTATATTACAGTAGACACAATGCAAAAATAAAATATGAATTGGTTTGCAACAGTACTTAGAGTGGTGATTTGCTTTATTATACTAACGGATCTTATCGAGTTTTCTGTTGAAGTTTTGTGTGGATGTAGTGTCTAATCGAGGATGTTTCGATATGAGAAGAAGGAAGAGAGGCAAGAGCTCAAGATTGGGGATGCCCAAGGAACCCCAAGTAAATAATCAAGGAGACTCAAATGTCTAAGCTTGGGGATGCTGGGGAGGCATCCCCTCTTTCTTCAACAAGTATCGGTATGTTTTCGAAGTCGTTTCGTTCATGCATTATGTGCAAGTCTTGGAGCGTCTTTTGCACTTAGGTTTTTATCTTTCTTTTATGCACCATGCTGGTATGAGATAGTCCTTGGTTGATTTATAGAATGCTCATTGCACTTCACTTAAATCTTTTGAGTATGGCTTTATAGAATGCTTCATGTGCTTCACTTATATCATTTGAAGTTTGGATTTCCTGTTTCTCTTCATATAGAAAACCACCATTTGTAGAATGCTCTTTTGCTTCACTTATATTTGTTAGAGCGTGGGCATACCTTTTGTAGAAATAATTAAACTCTCTTGCTTCACTTATATCTTTTCAGAGAGATGACAGGAATTGGTCATTCACATGGTTAGTCATAAAATCCTACATAAACTTGTAGATCGCTGAATATGATATGTTTGATTCCTTGCAATAGTTTTGCGATATAAAGGTGGTGATATTAGAGTCATGCTAGTGGGTGGTTTTGGATTGTATAGACACTTGTCTTAAGGTTTGCAAGTCCCGTAGCATGCATGTATGGTAACCATTGTGTGACAAATTTGAAGCATGGGGTGTTTCTTTGATTGTCTTCCTTATGAGTGGCGGTCGGGGACGAGCGATGGTCTTTTCCTACCAATCTATCCCCCTAGGGGCATGCGTAGTAGTACTTTGCTTCGAGGGCTAATAAACTTTTGCAATAAGTATATGAGTTCTTTATGACTAATGTGAGTCCATGGATTATATGCACTCTCACCCTTCCATCATTGCTAGCCTCTTCGGTACCGTGCATTGCCCTTTCTCACCTCGAGAGCTGGTGCAAACTTCGCTAGTGCATCCAAACCCCGTGATACGATATGCTCTATCACACATAAACCTCATTATATCTTCCTCAAAACAGCCACCATACCTACCTATCATGGCATTTCCATAGCCCGAGATATATTGCCATGCAACTTCCATCATCATCATATTCATGACTTGAGCATTCATTGTCATATTGCTTTGCATGATTGTAAGATAGCTAGCATGATGTTTTCATGGCTTGTCCGTTTTTTGATGTCATTGCTACGCTAGATCATTGCACATCCCGGTACACCGCCGGAAGCATTCATATAGAGTCATATCTTTGTTCCAGTATCGAGTTGTAATATTGAGTTGTAAGTAAATAAAAGTGTGATGATCATCATTATTAGAGCATTGTCCCAAAAAAAGGAAAGGCCAAAGAAGCCTAAATAAAAAAGGGGGGCCAAAGAAGCCCATCCAAAAAAAAGGGGCAATGTTACTATCTGTTTTTCCACACTTGTGCTTCAAAGTAGCACCATGTTCTTCATATAGTGAGTCTCATATCTTGTGTTTCAAAGTAGCACCATGTTCTTCATATAGATTGTCTCCTATATTTTCACTTTCGTATACTAGTGGGAATTTTCATTATAGAACTTGGCTTGTATATTCCAACGATGGGCTTCCTCAAATGCCCTAGGTCTTCATGAGCAAGCAAGTTGGATGCACACCCACTTAGTTTCTTTTGTTGAGCTTTCATACACTTATAGCTCTTAGTGCATCCGTTGCATGGCAATCCCTACTCCTCACATTGACATCAATTGATGGGCATCTCCATAGCCCGTTGATTAGCCGCGTCGATGTGAGACTTTCTCCTTTTTTGTCTTCTCCACATAACCTCCATCATTATATTCTATTCCACCTATAGTGCTATATCCATGGCTTGCGCTCATGTATTGCGTGAGGGTTGAAAAAGCTGAAGCGCATTAAAAAGTATGAACCAATTGCTCGTCTTGTCATCGGGGTTGTGCATGATGGGGCATTTTGTGTGACGAAAATGAAGCATGGCCAAACTATATGATTTTGTAGGGATAAGCTTGCTTTGGCCTTGTTGTTTTGAAAAGACATGATTGCTTTATTGGTACGCTCGAAGTATTATTGTTTTTATGTCAAATGATAGACTATTGCTTTGAATCACTCGTGTCTTATTATTCATGCAATGATTAGACATATGATCAAGATTATGCTAGGTAGCATTCCACATCAAAAGTTATTCTTTTTTTATCATTTGCCTACTCGAGGACGAGCAGGTATTAAGCTTGGGGATGCTGATACGTCTCTGGCGTATCTATAATTTTTGATTGTTCCATGCCAATATTATTCACTTTCATATACTTTTTGGCAACTTTTTATATTATTTTTGGGACTAACTTATTGATCCAATGCCCAGTGCCAGTTCCTGTCTGTTGCATGTTTTATGTTTTGCAGAATATCCATACCAAACAGAGTCCAAACGGGATAAAAACGGACGGAGCTTATTTTTGGAAAATATGGAAAAATACGAAAGAAAAATCCACGCGAGACGGTGCCCGAGGTGGTCACAAGTTAGGGGGTGCGCCTGCCCCCCTGGGCGCGCCCCCTACCCTCGTGAGCCCACCGTAAGGCGGTTGATGCTATTCTTTTGCCGCAAGAAAGCTAATATTCAGAAAAAAAATCATGGCGAAGGTTTCAGGCCAATCGGAGTTACGGATGTCCATATATACGCGGAATGGTGAAACAGAGCTAGAATAGAACGCAGAAACAGAGAGATAGATCCAATCTCGGAGGGGCTCTCGCCCCTCCCAAGCCATGGGAGCCAAGGACCAGAGGGGAAACCCTCCTCCCATCTAGGGAGGAGGTCAAGGAAGAAGAAGAAGAAGGGGGGCTCTCTCCCCCTTGCTTCCGGTGGCGCCAGAACGCCGTCGGGGCCATCATCATCACCGCGATCTTCACCAACACCACCGTCATCTTCACCAACATCTCCATCACCTTCCCCCATCTATATCCAGCGGTCCACTCTCCCGCATCCCGCTGTACCCTCTACTTGAACATGGTGCTTTATGCTTCATATTATTTTCCAATGATGTGTTGCCATCGTATGATGTCTGAGTAGATTTTCGTTGTCCTATCGGTGATTGATGAATTGCTATGATTGGTTTGAGTTGCATGTTTTATTATTGGTGCTCTCCTATTGTGCCCTCCGAGTCGCGCAAGCGTGAGGGATTCCCGCTGTAGGGTTTGCAATATGTTTATGATTTGCTTATGGTGGGTGGCGTGAGTGACAGAAGCACAGACCCGAGTAAGTAGGTTGTTTGCGTATGGGATAAAAGGGGACTTGATGCTTTAATGCTATGGTTGGATTTTACCTTAATGAATCTTTAGTAGTTGCGGATGCTTGCTAGAGTTCCAATCATAAGTGCATATGATCCAAGTAGAGAAAGTATGTTAGCTTATGCCTCTCCCTCAAATAGAATTGCAATAGTGATTACCGGTCTAGTAACGTAGTCAATTGCTTAGGGACAATTCCACAACTCCTACCACCACTTTTCCACACTCGCTCTATTTACTTTATTGCATCTTTATCTAAACAGCCCCTAGTTTATATTTACATGCTCTTTATTATCTTGCAAACTTATCCTTTCACACCTACAAAGTACTTCTAGTTTCATACTTGTTCTAGGTAAAGCGAACGTCAAGCGTGCATAGAGTCGTATCAGTGGCCGATAGGACTTGAGAGAGTATTTGTTGTACCTTTAGCTCCTTGTTGGGTTTGACACTCTTACTTATCGAAAGAGGATACAACTATCCCCTATACTTGTGGGTTATCACCCCGTGAGGCTTGGCCCCTCGCGAGGGTCTTGAGCTTGAGTTGATGAAGATGGGCCGGACTGGGCCACCACTTGAGCCACGCCGCAGGCTGCAGCCAAGCAAGTCTGGGGACCCCTGTTCCCAGAACACCGACAGTAGCCCCCAGGCCCAAGGCACGCTCGGACTTGTCTTAGCAGAGAACCAAAGGGGCAAGTGCGGAGCGCCGCGGGCACCAATAGGCTGCGGCCTTGGTCGCCGCGTGGCGGTTGATTGGACGTGGGCGTCTCCGCTTCCCCACGCTGCCTCGGCAACTGCCCGTCCGACAAAAGGCTGGTCCGGGTTAGGCTTACCTTCATTGCTCTCATTCGCCTTGCTTCAGATCCCCTTTCTTGCTCTCGCCCTCCTGCTTCTGAAATCTCCAGATCCACTTCTCCCTTTCTTCTCCGAAGGACAATGGCACCCCGCAAGACCGCGACCGGGGCTCCATCAGCCTGGCACTCGCCGGCTCTGGATCCCCCAAACATGATGGAAGAAAATATCGCCCTCACACGCCTGATGACGGTGGCGCAAGGTAGCGAGATGGGGGAGACTGCGGTCCGGCCCGGCTCCGTCTAGCCGGAGGACAAGGGGAGCACCTTCTATCCCTTCTTCATCAGCACCGTCATTGCCGGCCTGGTGCCTCCTTTCTCTGAGTTCTTCTTTGCTGTCCTTCACCATTATAAGCTCCATGCTCTGCACCTCCACCCCAACTCCGTTCTCCTTCTATCGATTTTCGCCTACTACTGCGAGGCGCACTTCGGGGTGACGCCCTCTGTGGCCTTGCTGCGCCACTTCTTCTACCTCCCAGTCACTGGCGCCAATATCTCGGCGTGCGCAAGCTTTGTCGCGTACTCCAAAGCCAACGCAATCTCGAAGGCCGGGAAGAGGGCCAACAGCTTCCGGAGCAAGTGGGTCATGTTGGATGCCAGATGCATCAATTCTTGGCTGGCGACCGTCGATGCATGGTCCCGCGCGTGGTCCCACGCGAAGGTTGACGACCGACGGGCAAAGCCGGTGCTGGAGAAGATGAACGCTGACCTGAGGCCGAGCAACATGAAGGCGGCGAAGCTGATTGGAGCCACCCATGGGGTGGCTCCACTTCAGGCGCACTCGTGCCCATTGTGGAGGCTTGAGGATGCGGACGCCGACCTCCGCTTGAGCTCGGAGGCCCTGGCTGACGAAGATCTGACCGCAGCTCTTCGGTTCCTGGTTGGAGAGGACGTGGCAAGCCCGGAGGGCGCTCCCGTCCCCTTGTTCCTTCGCGATGACTGGGAGCAGGTGGTGAACGCCATGCCCACCTTTGATGGGGATGGTCTAGTGCCGGTGGAGGCTCCGGAGGGCTAGGCAGCAACGTCGACAATTGACTTGTCGCCCGATGACTCCTGCGGGGGAGAGGAGGAAGATGAGGAGGAGGAGGAGCGTGACTCAGAGGCGACCACCGAGGGGACGGGGGAGACTTCCCCCGGCGCAGGTCCTGTGCCCTCCGCTCCATGCCGGACGACGACGTGGCCGGCACCAGGCGAGGAGGAGAGGACCCGCCCGTGATCCTGAAGAAGGACAAGTCGAGGCTGATCTCCCGCGGGTCTACTCCAGCCCCGGTGCTGCCCGGAGCCCGGTCCAGCCCTTCTGGTGCGCCTTCCTCTGCTGCCGGGCCTCCCGAGGCTGAGCCCTGTAGGAGGCTCTCGGCCTTCAAGCTCGGAGGCCGTTGGAACCCGCGGTAGCCAACCAGTAAGTACTTGATCTCTGCTTTACTTCTTATTTTTGCTGTCAAGGCTTGACATCCTTCATTGCTTGGGTAGGCCGCCGCCTACGGCGAAGAGGCTGAAGGTGGACACGGTGGCCCCACTCGGGGCAAGCTCGTCTGTTGTGGTTGCACCTTCGCCCGCGGGAAGGGGAGGCAGTGAAGCTTGCACCTCCCCTGCCCGATCGTCCTCGCGAGGCCAGGAGGGACGCTCTAGCAGGGAGCTAGCCCCGCACTAACTCTGGAGGCGCCTGCGCTTGACGCTGTCACCGAGGTTGCCAAGGCTCAGGAGGTCCCAGCGTCTCAAGCCGTGATCACGCTTTCGTCTTCTCCTCCTACTCCACCGGCTTCCATCTCCTCTGTCTCCTCCGCTGTGTTGGACCGTGCTGCTGACGAGCTGAGTCGGCTGCGAGAAGATCTCCAGGGCGCCAACCCCCGCCTTGTGGTCGGGCGCCTGGAGCTGGTCTCTGGCTAGGTTTGCTCGGACGCCTCCGTCCGAGCGGCGCTGAGCCAGGCTGTGACAGCTTCCGAGGAGGAGAAGCAAGTCACCTCCTAGGCCATAGCCGTTCGCGACGCGGCATTGAAGGATGCTTCAACTGTCAAGGCCGCTCCAAGGCACTGGAGGACGAGCTGCAAGGCCTGCGTGATGAGCTCGCCAAGGAGGCTCGCGACCGTCAGGCGAAGGAGGAAGAGATGAAGGCTCGGGAGGTTGCCATCAGGGACCGTGACGCTAAACTCTCAGTTGATCGCGGTCGGCTGAAGACGCTGGAGCAGACGCTGAAGGAGGAGAGGGTTGAGTTGGATGCCAAGGCGAAAATCTTGGCCGAAGATCGTGCGGCCTTCACGGACTATGAGGTGATATCTCGCAAGGCGCTGAAATCGCTTTATGAAGATGGTCTGGAGAAGCTGCTGGCCGGAGCCACGGAAGGCCCGCGAAGCTGCTTCCCTTCCTGGTCGAGGCGCTTGAGGAGGTCGTGACCGGCATCGGCCCCATGGCCGAGGTTGAAGCTCGCGTCCTTTCCTCCGCAGCGCTGACGCGGATCCTTAGCCACGTCTACCTCGCAACCCCGACGCCAACCTTGACGACTTGCTGGAGCCTGTGGATGCCGAGCGCTCCGCCGCTGCTGCTGAGGCCGTGAATAGCCGAGCGGAGGCCTTGCTGGCGAAGTTCCGCGCCTTCAACACTGCACCCAAGCGAGGTGTTGCTGGCTCCGCGGCCTCGGGGGGTGGAGCTGACAAGCGCGACCCTACCACGAGCGGCGGTGCTGTCCAAGGGTGATCTTCTCGCAGATTCTTTCCTGCTCCAACTCCTGCAACATGTACCGTGCCTCGTGGAGGCGTTTAAACTTGTGTTTGGTACCGTGAGAACAATTCATTGTCTGTAATATTTGCTTCTGAATTTCTGAGATTTAGCGGTTTCCTTCCTATTTGCTTTGTGTTCTACATCGGCAGGGCCCGGCCCCACGCATACCTCAGCCGCCATTAGCACCTCCCGGATCACCAGGATGGGACTAAGGAGTGAGGGGCTACATGGAAAGTTGGGCTCCTGAGTCGTGCTGCTCAGGAGTCCCCCTTGACGTGCAAACAACAAATAGAGAGGGGGGTGAAGGAGTGGATCTGTCGTTCTATGTCGGCAGGGCCCGGCCCCGCACATACCTTAACCGTCGTTAGCCTTTCAAAACTAAGGAGTGAGGGGCTACGTGACTAGTTAGGCTCCTGAGTCGCGATGCTCAGGAGTCCACCTTGACGCTCAAACGGTCTTCATACCTTGGCTCCGCTCGGGGAGGGCCGCGTGACGCCCAGGTCCGAGGGACCTGGCTGGGTGGAGTGGGCTCGGGCATGACTTGGGAGCAGCCCCCATGTCCAGCCCCCTTGCATGGCGCTCCTGAGGGGAGGCGTTGCGATGAGGCCGGACACTGAGCTCTGGGCTCCCTGAGGTTGATACAGCCGTGGGGTGCCCTCACTTGTTTATCACCAGCGCGGAGCATAGCGCTTCCGTATGTGTACGGGCATAGCCGCTCCTTGGCAGTGTCGTCAGCCAGCGCGGAGCATGGTGCTTCCACTGGTACGTTGGCGGGCCTCCGAGAGGAGCCCCCGAGGCATGTACAGCCCCTCCCTGACACGTGGCCGGCAAAGTAGGGCTAGACGAGGTGTATCTGGGCACTCGTGAGCCAGCGCGGGAATCACGAGGCCCTACCTCAAGGCGGGTTGCGCCTGATCTTGAGCCTTGAGCGGCTGAGTGTTCCTGCATGGTGATTAGATGCAAATGCTCTACGTTCTCAGGTCCCAGCCCTCGAGCAAGCTCAACCGCCGCTGGTATGCCAGGTCGCGATGTTGTGGACAAGGCCAGGGGGTGAGGGCTGGAGAGCCAGTAAGAGCTCCTGAGTCACGATGCTTAGGCGCGCCCCTTTTAACGTGCAAGCGATTTGCATGAGGGATAAAAAGGGGCCGCGATGGGTGAGAGATGATAATCATAGGTAGGTTAATTGCAAAGAGCAAATCAGCTTACATAGGTGCAGGAAAGATACATGCTACAGGGTCAGGCCCGAGCAGCTTGGGGATGATGCAGCCCGAGGGGCGCCCCCAACAAGGTAAACTAAAGACATAAGCAAAACGGATACATGTCGCAGGGACAGACCCACGTGACCTAGGAATGATGCAGCCCTGAGGGTGCTCCCAGCTGAAATGAAACTCGAAAGATGTCACCTGGTATCATTGCAGAGCGAGTGTTGGAGTAGTTGACGATGCGCGGTGAAGAAGCCGGTCCTCACGAGCCTTCGGAGCCCTGAGCCTCGGGAGGCTATGGAGGTCCGGGAAGCTCCTCAAGGTCCATGTCCATCTCCTCCAGGAATGCGCGGTGTCTGGCCACCTGAGCTTCCAGAATGCTCCTCATCAGGTGCTGGTGAGAAGCAGCCGCGTTCGGCAGACCGAACGGCATGCGAACGTAGCTGTGAGGTGGACCCTCATAGCATCCAACGTGCGAAGGCCAGCAACGCTCTTGAGACGCGACTCGGTTGAGCCTTGGGTAGTCGATGCAGATGCGCAGCCCGCCATCCTCGCCTGGATGGGAGGCTACACTGGGTAGGCGGCGACTGCCGTGCATGACTCCTGATTCCTGCAGCTCCTGAGTGACCTTGGTGATGAACTCCTGAGGGTTGGGCCCTCCTTGCCTCATGCCTTCATGAGGGAAACGTTCCATGAAGCACACCTCCAAGTGGTGCCCGAGTGCCTCCCTCGTGATCTTGGCAAAGTCGGTGGCCCTCCAGGAGAGAGCCCCCGAGCCTTACCCGAGGAGGGCGTCGGGCGCGCCTTCCTATGCAACGGAGGGAGGCGCCCCTTAGACGGGCGCAGATCCTGGCATGGTGCCTCCGGAGGTGCCTGCCTCCTGAGGCCTTAAGCTGGGTGATGTTTTCTTCTTCTTGGGAGCTGCCTCGGGAAGGTTCCCACTCTTTCTGTCTGGGTCCTCAATTGATGCGGCTTGAAAGGCGTGCTCAAGAGAGCACACCGCATCCTTCTCTTCGCAAGGGACTGTGATGACTCCGCCGCTTCCCGACATCTTGAGGACATTGTAACCATGGTGAGTCACTGCCATGAACTTGGCCAGGACTGGATACCCGAGGATGGCATTGTATGGCAGTCGAATGTGGGAAACGTCGAAGTCGATGAGCTCGGTACGGTAGTTCTTGCACTGTCCAAAGGTGACAGGGTGGCGGACCTGCCCTATCAGGGTGGTGGAGCCATCAGTGACTCCCGAGAAAGGCTTGGTCGGCTGAAGCTGATCATATCGCACTTGGAGATTGTTGAACGTCTCGATGGACAGAACGTTGAGTCATGCGCTGCCGTCGATGAGGGTCCTGGTGACTTGCACGTTGCTGATGACTGGGGAACAAAGCATTGGGAGGACTCCAGCTGTTGCCGCACACTTGAGCTAATTCGTTGAGTTGAATGTGATGGCACACATGGACCACCTGAGAAGGCGCGTGGCCTCGAGCTTGGGGAGGACTGCATTCACTTCACGGGCAAACTGCTTGAAGATGCGCTGAGAGGCTGGGGCTTGGGCACTGCCCAAGATGCAAGCTATAGCGCGCGGCTCCTAGAAGCCCCTAGCCCCCTCGTCCTGATGATGGTCGTCACTCCTTCTTGGCGGTGGTGTCAGAGGAAGAAGGCCCGCGTTGCCTTGCGGGCGAT
>NC_041391.1:324570385-324679557 GCF_002162155.2 Triticum dicoccoides | reverse complement strand
CCCTTGGCGAGGGCCACGGTCGTCCCATCATCCTCCACCTCTTCCTCCTCCTCGGCCATAGCCCCGATCGTTGCGCTCGGGGCGTCGACCGACATGTCCTTCTCGCACGGCCCTGAGCTCTTGGCATTCGTTGGTGTTGTGGGTGTGGAGGTCATGGTACATGTAGTATCGGCTGCCCTTGGACGACTCTGGTTGGTCCCTGCTGTGCTTCGTGTCTGGCTCTGCAGCGAGCACAACTGCTCCTTTGAGCTTCACGTCCTTGGCCTTGGCTTTCTTCTCTTCTGGGTCCGCAGCTGGGAGCTCGAGGAGGGAGAGGCGTCCTTCTTCAGCCCTTGCGCACTTGGTCGCCAGGTTGAACAGCTCCAGAGATGTGCACAGATCCTTGTGGATTGCCAGTTCCTCCTTCATCTTGACATCGCGGACACCATCGGAGAACGCTGAGATGATGGACTTCTCGGTTACCTTGGGAATCTTGAGGCGAGCGTTGTTGAAGCGCTGGATATACTTCTGCAGGGTCTCCCTAGGTTGCTGCTTGATGCGGCGCAGGTCGCCCATGACTGGAGGACGGTCGTGAGTGCCCTGGAAGTTGGCGATGAAGCGGGTGCGCATCTCGTCCCAAGAGGAGATCGTGCCGGGAGGCAGGTTCAAGAGCCAGGTGCGGGCACCGTCTTTGAGCGCCATGGGAAACCAATTTGCCATGACCTTCTCGTCTCCGTTGGCCGCTTCCATGCCCAGCTCGTAGTGTCGTCGTAGCAAGGTGGCAGATCCGGCTTGAACTTGCCTGGCCCGACGACACTGCATAGCTCGGTGGTGAAGGTGCGGCAGCCTGCGGTGGCCACCGGAGCTCTTTGCTGACGCGGGGCTTGATCCTGGGGATTCCCGCGCGCCGCCGCCAGAGGCAGCGCGGGGTCTTGACATGGTGGCGCAGAACGGAGGGCAAGGCAGCAAGAGGGATGGCGCAGGGGAGCCCCCTGCGGCGCTGACGAGCTCGGTGATGCGAGCGAGCCACTCCTCATAGAGGTCGTCGACGGGACGGTAGTGCAGGAGCTCACGTGCCAGGAGCAATGCGGCATGCGCGTACGTGGGAGCGCGACGACCATGTGACGACGAACCAGCTGGAGTCAGTGACGGGGTGGCGGTGCGGCCTTCCCGCCGCATCGAGGGATGTAGTGAAAATGCCTGATGCTTGTTCCCCGCCGGGCCGGTGGCGGCGTGGGCGGCAGGCGACAAGGAACGATGGGGAGGCCCACCGACGGGAGTCGTCTGGGCGACGTGGGCGGCGAGAGCAGCTTGACACTCGGCGCGAGCTCGGCGAGCGTCAGCCATGGATGTGACGAACGATCGAACGCAGAACAGCGGAAGAAAGATTCCGGCACACCCCTACCTGGCGTGCCAAATGTCGGATATCGGGTTCTGGCAAAACCCTTAAGGTTCGAACTCTGGTGTGCGCGTGGAGATCTTCCCCCTACCGATCCACGTCCCAACGTCTCGCTGAGAATCTAAGCTAAATGATGAACACACAAGGGACACAAGATTTATACTGGTTCGGGCCACCGTTGTGGTGTAATACCCTACTCCAGTGTGTGGTGTGGTGGAATTCCTTAGGGGCTGATGATGAATAGTACAAGGGAAGAACAGCCTCGCAAGAGGTGTTCTTGCGGTGGTGGTTTGCTTGAGAAGGATTCGATCCCCTCCTACTGTGGTGGCTATCTCTATATATAGAGGCCCTGGTCCTCTTCCCAAATATTGAGCTGGAAGGGCACGAACAATGGCCATTTTGAAGGGGAACATCTAGTACAAGTTATCCTGACTAAAGTTGGTCTTCGGCTGCCAAAGGCACTGGCGATGACGCCGTCTTGGGCTCCACGATGACCTCCGTCTTGCCGCTCTGCTGGTCTTGGTCTTGTTTCACCGGAATGGTAACCTTTGCTTGATGCCTTGGTACTCCACGCCTGTGCTTGCCCCCTTTCCACCAAAGAGGAAACAAGGACACTGCGCAGGCCGGCGCCCGCCTGGCGCCCGGCTGGTTTCGATTGTCATAGCTTGCGTCACGAGCACCTCACGAGGTAACCTTGCCTTGATCTCTCCGCCTCCTCATGAGCCGGCCTGGTGAGGCCGTTCCTGAGGAAGCCTTTCGTCGTCTGCCCCGCAAGGCTTGGCTCCTCGCGAGGGTCTTGAGCTTGAGTTGATGAAGATGGGCCGTATTGGGCCACCACTTGAGCCACGCTGCAGGCCCCAGGCAGGCAAGTCTGGGGACCCCCGTTCCCAGAACGCCGACAGTTACCGAGGCTTAACTGGTTCTCTTGCAATTTGTGGGTTAAGCACATGGTTAAGGATTCGAGCTGGGGTATCTCATGATGTCTCGAAGGGTCCAGGGATGGGTTTCTAATCTTGAGGGGTAAAGATAACTCTACGGGGTTGCACTTGGTCGAGGAGGCTGTAGCAAAAGTCTTGAGTGCTAGTTGGTCGCCGAGGTGGTGGTGCATCCTGTCTTGCTGGTCTTTAGTTGATGAGAGAGATGAGATGGAAATTAGCATAGATGGGAGATGCCTAAAGGGGGTTCTATAGTGCAGGTGCAAACAAACAAGTGCCAAAATACCACATAATTTCATTAAGATAAGATAGGTGATATAGTCGCATACATGCTGCCTAAGGCAAAAGTGCGACTTATACCGAAACACAAACAGATAAGAGCAAGCAACACTCAACATGGTTTCAGTTTAACCATCATATGGACTCGACTGTGCATAGGGGGTACATGACTCATCCTACCCTAGGGGTCCTCAGATTTGGTAGTCGTGCTTGCTTCATCACTTTGAGAGAAAGGTGTTCGGTCTTCAACTTCTAGGTTCTCTTGGGTGCCAATGGACATCTGACAGTCGGCTACTTGTTGGGACACATCCTATTAATATGCCCGAGTTCACCACACCTGTGACATGTGATGGAAGCAAAAGGGTTGCTATTCAGTCTTGGGTATTGTCATCGGTGGCCTGACGATGATCCTCTATGAGGTGGATATGGAAATCCATTCCTATGCCTCCTGCGTGGGGTTTGGTTACGAGCTTTCTGAAGTTCCTTGATTTGCTACTCCTGATTAGAAATGTGGGCTTCTAGGGCAGTGATTTGCTGTTCTTGCTCGACCACCTTCTTCTTCTCAAGGCAGTGGAGGTGCAGAAGTGAAGAGAGATCTTGGCGAGCCTTGAGAAATGCTTCGGTAAGGTGACGTAGAAGGTAGTCTCCTGCGTTGACGAATCGGATCTGGTACTTGAGAGTTGGATCCTCGTCTTCTGGGGAAACCATCACTTGAGTCGGAGCTCCAAATCCGCTCTTGCAAGGTAGGTAGCAGGTGGCATGTTATTCTTTCATTTCTGGAAGGAGGTCTCGAAGACGGAGGAGTGCTCCGTATGCCATTTGCTGAATGGCTAGGTCTCTTGTTGGCATGGGTGGTCCAACGAAGAACCACCCATGAGGTGAGGTCTTGGCAGGCACAAAAACCTTTGTGTAGAACTCTTTCTTGAACACATGATTTTCCAGTTCATGCAGGGTGTACATGGGAAGGAAGGGATAGTGGCATTGTTGGAGGCAATCTCTTAGGAGTGATGGAAATCGTGTCGTAAGGAGTCTCAAGGGGACGACAACCATCTACAAAAGTTGGATAGGAGGGGTCAATACTGAAAATATCCCTTAGTTTTGGGAAATCTCAGAAAAGAGGCGAGGTATAGATGGTTTTGAAATTTTGTTTTATCCTAACTAATGACCATGCTAACTAAGGCTTCCTACAGTCAGGATGGCTCTGATACCAGCTTTGGGGGGACCCCGAACCATAAGTCGAGATCACTGAATGCACGTGTACAGTGATCTGAGAGATCAATGCTCACTGAACACACAGAAGCTGAATAACAAGAGTCTTTCATCCATACATACCATATTACACAAATTATGACCATTATGGTCAAGTCTTACATTGATTAAGCCTTAAGGGTTGTACATCGAAAGAAACATAAGCAGCGGAAATCTTGGTCGATAAGTAGAACCCATGCCATCTGCCTTAACCCTACAGGCATTCTGACTAGGAAGCGTCCTAGTTCGCGTGTTCGTCATCAAAGAACTCTTCCTTGAACTCCTTCTCTTCCATGCCCGGTCAATTAAATAACTAGTGGCAAGCTAATGAGTACTTTGAATGTACTCGCAAGCAACCCATGATTAGGTTCAAAGTAACAATGCAATTGTATAACAAGTAAGCAACCTAGCTTCAAGCTAGTTGAGATGCCCTATCAACTTGTGAGATATGCATCAATGAACAGGGTAACCTTGAGAACATGTTACAAATATCAACATAAATAGGGTTTGGATCAATGTCATTTCATTCAACATGTCAAGTCACCACCTTGACACAAATAGTTCTCTTCCACACACAC
Source organism: Triticum dicoccoides (assembly GCF_002162155.2). Lineage (NCBI taxonomy): Eukaryota > Viridiplantae > Streptophyta > Magnoliopsida > Poales > Poaceae > Triticum > Triticum dicoccoides. Next base: position 324,675,139 of record NC_041391.1, on the reverse strand, counting down.
ATGCACAGAGATTGTAAAATATCTGAACATAGTTTAAGTAGCACCTCCCAACTGTGCATGACCGTGGACATGGCTATTCGAATAGTTTGACACTCTGCTAAGGTTGCGCACTTTACCCACAAGATCCGGGAAGCTTTCGTGTCGTCCACAATCCCACAGTACCTCAAGTACTCGGGGCAAGCACCCGATCATTACCTTTCCCTAGACGACACTAACATAGGGTCCACTCGTTGATACACGGCCCTCATGTATAAGCAAAAGATCGTGGGACCTACCCTTTTTATATTATCACGCATACAAGAAGGGACCAACGGTGTGTCTGGCGCCCTGTGAAAACAGTCATGGCCGCCTATCCAAGCACGACCCCGTCCCGAGAGTGACCTCGGGTCACCCCCTGTCAGTAGTAATGTGGGCACCATGCTAGTATTAGCCTAAGTAATCAATAATGCCCCGTCCCATAAAGGGGTAGAGTGGTTGCACATGTTTGGTTGGGACGGTAATCACACATAAATCTAATCCATCATTTTATACACACACCAAAATCTCTCTTCGGTACACCACTTCTTCCTCAAGTGGTGACCTTAGTTCAACATCTCCCAAGGGCATTAGCGGTACCTGATGGGGTTTTCGAAAGAATGTAACCATGAAGGGTTCATGGTACACATGCATCATTATGCATCAACTAGTCTCTTGGCATTGCACTCATGAACAAGGTAAAGTCATGAGTAGGGGTATGCATCATGTGGTGGTTCACAACAAGTTTACCACCGATATATTTCATCATCATGCAATCGAAAAGGGTACTGATGAACAAGAGTGGTGTCATGGTCAAGGGGATGCTTGCCTGGCTCAGCAAAGTCTTTGGGGTCTTGAAAGTCTTCTGATCCAATCTCTTTTGCCAACAAAGCAATCTATCATCGCAAAATACCAACGAGAAAAATAAGGCAATAGAAAAACAGGAAAATCAAAGTGCTCAGAAAAATGTCAACTTATTTTTGTTAAATATTAGGGAGAAACTAAGAAGGGGAAAATTCTTAGTTTTAGATTTGGAGTTAGGGGGACAGAGTAGTGGATTTTCAAACAAAGATTTTATTGTTCAAATTTGAATTTAAATTTGAACAGTACAGAAAAGTGTAATGGATGTGTATGAAAGTTATATCAATAAATAGGTGGGATTATTCTAAGATTTTAGGAGTTGGAATTATTGTATTTGGATTAATATTTAATCCTGTGGAATTTTTGGAAAATTCATAGAAAAAGAAAAGGGAAAAGGGCAGTGTGCCACTGGGCCAAAACAGCCGCAGCGCAGCAGGCCCAGTGGAAAGAGGGGCCAGGCGAGCCAGGGCGGCGCGCGCGTGCCAGATTCAAACTTGACGAGCGGGCCCCAGGCGCTAGTGAGAGAGAGAGAGGGGCGAGGGAGAGGAGACGCTGACAGATGGGGCCCGCCTGTCATCCCTAACCCCGAAACCAGATGGTCGGCGAGCTCACCGGCGACGTTTCCGGGCACGGCGGGGTGATCTGATGGAACCGTTGGACTCCTTGCCGAGTCGCCATTCGGGTGGAGGTTATTGTTGTTGCCGGGTGGCTTGGTTTGCCGGCGACAAGGAGGCACGGCAGAGGAGCTTCGGGTGGCGGCGGTTCCGGCCGTTTCCGACAGCTATAGAGGGGAAACAGGTGGGAAAAGATCAGTGTGCTACGTAGGTTCCAGATTGAGAGGAAGGAGAGGCGGGGACGACCTGTACCTCACGAACTTCGGCGAGCCGAAGCGGCGGAGGTCGAGCTCGATCTCGAGCTTGGGCGCCTCTGGAGAGGAACTGGAGGTGCAGGGGATGATTTGGTGGTGCAGAGGGCGAGTGGTGAGGAGAGGATAGCTCGGGGGGACTTATATAGGCTAGACGAGGCTCACGGGGGACTCGTGCGTCGGCGAGCTCGTTGTCATCACTACGGGTCATGGAGGCTCGCTGCAAGGTGCTCGGGGGTGCTCGTGAAGAGAGAGAGAGCAGGGGCTAGGGGCAACGCGCGTGTGAGCGTGCTCACTGGTGCGCTCGGGCGGGCGGCGCGCGTGCAAGCTGGGGCAAGAGGAGGGAGAAGGAGGAGGGGGACCAGGGCGTAGCGTGCTTCGGACGTCGAGGTTCATCGGTAGGCATGCTGGGGAGGCCCGAGGTGGCCGGAGGTGGTTGGCGGGGGGTGGCTACAGTGCGGGGTGCACTGTAGCATGCTCCAGAGCGCCCAAATGGCTGGCATGGCCATTTTCTATGCAATGTGGGCACGGCCAAAGGTTTCTGGTAGCTCTAGGGGGGAGTAAAGAAGTGGGTTATGGCCTTGGATGCCCCGGGGGGCCACTAGAGTGGGGAGGCAGGTTGAGGGAGAGAGAGAGGCTGCTGTCCAGAGGGGTAAATGAGGGTGTTTCACCATTCAATCATTGAGCAAAAGCCAGGGGAGAGCCACTGGAGGTAGAAGAGGTCTAGGAGGGGTTGTGGTAAAAAGTAGAACTCATGGAGATTAGTGGAAGTGGTCAAGGTGGTGTTTTTAGAGAAATGGCAGAAGGTATTTGTTGTTGATTTGGGCAATAAGATGAACTCCTCTTGTCATAAGGCTTGACAGGGTCAAATGGCATGAGAACATATGAGGTTCCACCAAGATTGAGTCCTTTTGGGCAACGTTGCCAATGCAACTTTTGTAAACCCTAGAAATCAACAGAAATGAGTTTTCCAAGATCTAGTCATGCAAAACTATTCTCCTTGATACACCACTTGGTGTAGTGTCATCATTTAGGGTTTAGAGCATGCCCACAAAGGTTGAGAGCAAAAGGAGAAAGTTGACAATGTAAAGTTGTTCAAATTTGATTCTGGACAAAGAGGGTTTTGAGGCACTTTGATCAAGATATCATTTTATCCAACTTGTTCCACTTGGTCTAGATGCATAATTAGACCATTGGAGCATGTGGACCAAGTTTGAGAACATCTGGACATGTTTGGCAATGTAAAGTTGCTCAAACTTCAAAATGGACAGACATGGTTTTGAGGGGATTTGGTGATGTTTTCTTGTTCTCCAAGACATGAGGCTTGGCAAGATCATCCAATATGTCATATGTGACATGCTAGAATTTTCTTGAATTTTTTAGAGAATATTTCCTTTGTAAATATTTCAAAAGCTTGAAATATCCAAAAAGGGTTTTTGAGGGGTTTGACCAATATTTTGAACATGACCATGCATTGAAACTCTTATATATGGACGATATCTGTCCACTGAGTTTCCCTAAATTTTCACAAATATTTTTAAAGCATTAAAAATAATTTTAACCTATTAAAGACCAGTTCTGGCCTAAAGAAAAAGCCTGTAAATAAAATAGCAGAATAAATTTTAAAATTATATTTTTGTGGTTTATGGGAGTCCTATACCTAATAGCAGTCAAACATACTCTTTGAAGGATTTTTCATACCCCAGATCAAGTACTTGTAGTGCAAACCTCAATTCAGGGGTTTTTGGTAAAGTAAATTTAGAAAATACTTTTTGGCCAAATTATTTTTGTAAGAAAATTCTATACTGTACTATACACATGGCATGATCATTGGGGCAAAAGTTTGGAGCAAGGAGATGAAGTAAAGATGGTGGAGCTATAATATGGCTTTCATGAGCACTTGAAACCACAGACAAAAATCCAATTGAAATAAAAGCCAAACAATGCAAGAGTATTTGTCAACCCATATTTTATCATGATATATTAGCTTAAGTGTTGTGGCATAAAAATCAGGGTGTGACAACCCACCTGCCTTCCCAAGCTCCTAAGACAATCCCTCTATCATGGCCATTTTCGCTCTAGGGGATCAATATTCTTGGCCCCTTCCCCTGAGCAATCGAAGGCTTTGAATTCTTGTTCGTTGCCATCGACAAGTTTACAAAGTGTCCAGAAGTGACTACCGTGAGAAAGGTGACTGCCCACTCAGCTATCAAGTTCTTGAAAGATCTAGTGTGTCGTTTTGGAGTTCCGGCAAGGATCATCACCGATAACGGCATCCAGTTCATGAGCCGCGCCTTCATGCAATATGTTCATGCCCTCGGATGCAAGATCTCATTCGCCTCTGTGGTACACCACCAGAGCAATGGACAAGCTGAGAGGGCGAACGCTAAAGTGCTACGCAGACTCAAGACAAGAACCTTTGATACGCTGCAGAAGCACGGCAGGCGGTGGATCGATGAGCTGCCAGTAGTTCTCTGGTCCCTCAGAATGACATCAAACCTACCTACTGGGCAGACTCCCTTCTACCTGGTCTACGGGGCAGAAGTAGTTATGCCCACTGAACTCATCTACGGGTTGCCTCTAGTGCTCGCCTATGATGAAGTCGTGCAACATCAGCACTGGCTTGACAACGCTATGCTACTCGAGGAGAATCGTCTCTGGGATGCTACACATGCTGCATGCTATTAGCAAGCCCTACGTCGCTATCATAGCTGCAGGTTCATGCCCGGTGTTTTGAGGAAGGTGACCTTGTCCTTAGGCATGTTCAGTTTGCCAAGGGTACACACAAGTTATCACCGAAGTGGGAAGGCCCTTACCGGGTAGTACCAGTCACCAGACCTGGCGTAGTTCATCTGGAGATCGGAGATGGCACTCAGGTGCAAAATTCTTGGAATATTGAGCACCTTCGCATGTTCTACCCGTAAGGCGTGATGCTATCGGGCCCTGCCCGGCAGCCACCCATTTCTATAGGCCTTGCCTCAGCTACATGTAACCCCTTGTACAAAGCTGGGGCGATGACCCCGTGTAATAGAAAATAGAGAAGCATTGTAGGGGGGGGCAACGTAGACTGCATGCATGCATGAGCATTCCAGATCACTGCATAAGCATTTCATGAGCATTTGCATATGCATATAGATAGGATCGCATCCTGCATTCATTCTCATCTGCATGAAGCTGCAAGTTCTTGCCGTGATCTTGGTTTCAGCAAGGAGCTGAGAAGGCTGCCCGACACTACGATCCCCGGCAAGCCAAACAGATAAGTTCTACCTCTTATCCGTTCATGTTCTATAAGCTATAACTTATGCATCAGAAAACCTCGCCACTCCTTTTAGACTTAGGTACTCCCATTCCTGACTCGAACATTGCTTCGGTCAGAATGGTCACAGTGGTGTTTGGTAAAAGGAAGTTGGCGGGGGGCTGGTCCCTCTATCTGTATCCCGATAGATGATGCCTACCGGGAAAAACTCGTTTATTTACATTAAAGAGGCATCTCCCCTCTGCATGGACATATACATGCGCGGGTCCCCGGCAAGGTTCATCTTTTTCATTAACATGTTGATACAAGTACAAGCTTTACAGAACACAGACATGGACTCAAGAGATTACATTATTTGAATTAAAATTTGGCCAGTGCCTACAGATTTAAGATTGAAAAAAGATAAGTGCCCCGTAATGCCTTTGCCCTTGTCCATCTCCTACAGGACAAGGTCAAAGAGGCAGAAGGCAAACCCAGCTGGGAATCGGCGCCTCCCCAGGATCAGGATGGCGCCACTTCTCGGCAAGGAAGAAAGAACCGAGGGGCAAACGCGGATGGTGACGTTGCCGGAGGACCAGATGGAAGACATAGAGTCACCAACAAACACGCCTTGTCGAAACGGTCGCCCTCATTCTTGACGCATCATGGGTTGCCACCGCCATCCGCATCACTACCACCCGAAGACCTCAGACCGTCAGCCACACCAAATGCCATGCTCTCTGGCTTACCCCCATAAAGAGCATGGTCGTCCCCAACGGCCCTAACGTCAGAAGTCACTGCATGTTCCGAAGACGTGTACAAAGACGATAAGCCCTCCTCCACAAACAGAGGGAGATGCCCGGAAGAGCCAAATCCGCCCTCACCAACGGCAGACCTCTCCCAAGGCTATTCCTCTATGTCGCGCAGGAGTGAGAATGAGGAGTGATCGACTGCCATGCCCCATGCCTGCCATGGGCCTTGGCATGGTGTTGTTCGCATCCCCTACCACCAAGATCAAGGCCGGGAGCGGCAAAACAAAAAGCGCGCTCGAGTCGCCACCTCCAGCATTACTGCCGTGCCGCCCGAGCATCCTCACGACCACTAAAAGTTCTAAGCTAAAGCCCGAGGCCTAGCCCCGGGCTCTCCCTTCCAGCATATCTAAGACGGAGCAAGATAGAGGAGAAGAAGAGTGCGGATGAATGGCTCCACTCCTCCACCGCTCTTCCTCTTATAGGCAAGCGGGGGGGGGGGGGCTGCGGGCTGGTTCCACAACGGGTAACCACCGCCCTCCTCCACCAATTCAAGGAAGTCGTGCCCTCGCCATTATGCTCTCTGGCACCACACGCCTCTGTTACCTACCCCGCGCGATGCATGCAGCATACGTGGATAAGGATAAGGGCGTGGTGGGAAGAGTGAATTAGCCGTTTCTACCCCGTGCATTAAAGTCATTCAGGGGCCATTACTGGAGCGGCCCCACCACTATTGGCTTTACACGACGCGTGGGGAAACCTGAAACTGGCCCAAAATCAAGACTAATGAAGACGTAAAGAGGATCTCAAGAGACCAGCCTCCACTACAAAAAAATACACTTCCGTGATGATACGTGTTTGTCATAGTAGGTCACGTTTTCTGTCATGCATATACATCCATGACGATTTTATGACAGAATCAACATAGTCATACCTGTGTTGTCGTAGAAGTGTTCCATGACATTACCAAAATTATCATCACAGAAGTGGCCACTTCCATGACGATAAATCACGCGTCATAGAAGTGCTTTCGTTAAGGGTGACCGACACATGGCATCCACCATAACGGAATGCCATTAAGCTACCGGGTCCGATTTTGGATCCGATAACCCGTTAACAGCCCCGACCAATGAGGATTTTCCACGTGTAAAATCATCATTTTTTTGACTGGGAACTGTGAGGCAACAACCCCACAGTATTTTATTAAAACTAAACCAACAAAATACACAAGGTTCTAGTAAGTAAAGTTAACACGTGTCGTCTCACCGTTGGGACAGATGCCATCCCCTCATTGGACCGAAGGCGCCTATGATACATCGACACATAGCACGGCCCAACAGAGGCCCATTCCTGTGAAAAGGCCAGCCTCTTTGACTTGGTCAAAAGGTGGCGGGCCGGCCCATAGAAAGCCTGTTAACGGTTTGTTCGCATATAGCCCATTTACAGCCCACTAACATAGGGCCCATTACGGCCTAACTGAATTAGGCCCAGTAGCATCATCTGGGCTCTCCAATATGATTCCAGCCCGTTTTAACATCTGGCCCATGTATGGCCCATGACGTCTTTTGGCCCATATGAGACCCTTTGTAACTCTTGGCCCATTAATGGCCCGTGGTGAAACAATCCCGTAATGAACAGCGTATCACTTTATACCCATTAACGACCCATTATTCCATTGGGCCGTTTCCAGCCCATGTTATCTTTCGGCCTTCTCAGGGCCCATTTATTCTTGGGCTCATTTCCAGCATTCGGTTACTTACGGCCCATTGCTGTCATTTTCTGCTTGTTGGCCAAATTTTGCTCGTTGTTACAGTCGGCCCGTTTGTGGCTCGTTAATACGTTGGGTTGTTTTCATAGTGTCATCAAATACAACTTATTAACGACGACCCGTTATGGTCGGCCCATGAACGGACGATTCCAACTCTAGCCCGTTTACAGCCATAATGTGTTCTGTTATTGGCCCATGTTTGGCCGGTCGATCATACGACCCATATAAGGCCCATTGATGATACGAACCATAAAAGTCCCATTGTGTCTACGGCCCGTAGAAGGCCCAATGTTTCTACGGCTGGTAGGAGGCCCAGTGTCACTACAGTAAATATGTAGCCCATGGTTATTGTGGCCTAGTTTTAAAAAATAGGTTATTGCGGCCACTAGCAAACCGCAGAAAAAGATCTGCACTGACTACAATCAAACAAATAAACAAGACAACAAGGAAATAAATAAGCAAGCAACTTACGCTAGGCTATCACGGCTATTACACATATTACATCCACTGGGCATCAAACTTCGCCACCAATGCAAATATAGGGACAAAGCAGCATATAAACGCCGCAGCAAAACAAGTCCAAAAGTGAAACCACTTCAGAAGAGGTCAGGAACCAATATCCTGGGTCCCCATGATGCTAGCAAGATGCTTAGCAAGCTTATTAACTTTCTCTTATTTGGCGCTTAAATCCTCCAGCGCTTGCTGTTGCACAAGAAAGTACACATCTGAATTATGCAGGGACTTCCTCAGTCCTTCGGCTTCTTGCCGGAGCACAACTGACTGATGCCTTTCAGCTTATAGCTGAGACTGAAGAAGTCCAAGTGATTCAAGCAGCGAGTTTGAAGAGCTTGTGCCAGCGGTACTAGCCAGTAACTCGAACACTACATCAACGCAGGACTGTGGGGTTTTCTCACTGTCTACAAGATCATTTTTATCAGCTTTCTTGGAGACCAACAGGGTTGTCTGTAACACCCCCGGGGTCATGCTACAGTAATATCATACCTAATGATGCTATGTCATCATAATTATTTTTGCTAATCCTCACTTTGCTCCAAACCAAACTCAAATCCAAATTCTAATGCGTCAAATTATAATTTTACAAAATAGTAAAACTAAAATGTTCACACTATTCTATAAATCCCCTCGATCATTCCCGTGATGAAACCAACTTCATTTGACTCTCAGTTAAATCCCTTGGAAATTAATAAGTGGCCCAACAACACTTAACCGAGCCATTTAAATGCAAACATAATTTGAATAAATTCAAACAAACTTCAAACCTTTTGTGGCGGTACTAAATAATGCCTAGTATTTGTTTAGACCAGTTTCATATTTTGCAAAAGTCATTTGGTGGTCAAACAAATACAAAACAATAGCTAAGTTAAATACATAAAAAGAAAAAGGAATCTGGAAAGCCTACACTGTGCACTTGGGCCTGCTAGCAACAGTGCAGGCCCAACCCAACTTCTCCTCTGTCCTCTTCTTTCCTGTTCATCGGTCGCGGTGGACGTTTGTACATCATCTTTGGCCGGATCCTCCACGGGGCAGCCATTCCATGCCTGCTCTTCTCTCCCCGCGGCAAACCGCCACCATGGTCGCCAAGTCCGACCTCGCCCACGTACTCTACGCCCGCCGCCTAGGAACGTGTCAAGAGCACCATCAACGTCCGCTGCTCCCTCTCCGTCCATGAGCTCGAGCTCGGAGTCCATACATCGCGTGGATCGGGAGGCTTCATCGCCTATGGTTGTCGCTGCCTCACCGCGGATCCACGCTCCAGCAAGCCCCCGACCCGTCCGAGCTGGCCGTCAGCCATCCCCTGGTGAGCCTCCTTCGTCCCCCCTCGCGTCGACCTTGATTCGTATTGTATATCACCGCCCCACCGCTATGGCCGCGTACGTCCGCCTCCACTCCTCACAACACGTCGAGGTCGCCCACTCGCTCGCTCTCCCGTGGCCACCATCGCGCCCGCTCGCACGTCCGCTCGTCACTGCCTCCCGCGCCCAGTCGCGTGCGCCCGCCCTGGCCTCACCTGCGTCTGTCGTTGGCTCGGCCGCCGTTGCCTACTCCCAGCCGCCCCGCACACCGTGCCCCTGGCCATGCCCAGTCCCGTGTCCGCTGCACCCCGGCGCGCTGGCTGGCCCGGCCGCCCGCCGGCTCGCCCGACCGCGCGCCCACGCGTGCCGCACTGCAGCCGCCCGCGGCCCTGCCGCTGTCCTGTTGCTCCCTGTACTGCTGCTGCTTCTGCGTGCCGCCGTGGCCTCACGTCCGCTCGCTGTTGCTCTATTTCTGTTGCCGGGCTGCTACTCCTGCCGTGTGCCACTGAACTGCTGCTACTCCCGCTGCTGGCCGTGCTGGTGCTGCTCTTATCCTGCTAGCCGCCGCCACTAGCGTTGCCTTGCTGCGGGTACTGCCGTCTGCAATCGCTGGCTGCTCGTGGTGGTGAATGTGGCCGTGTGTGCGTACGTGTTGTGTGTGGCCGGCCTAATTAGATTAGGCCAATTTAGACTACTTATTAGGTAATCTTTGTTAGGTTAGTTGCTAGCCTACGGCAGGTGAACCCCATTTAGTTAAGTTAGATTTTATTTATATTTTTACGTATAGTCTATGCCATGTGGGCCACGCCTTACCTTTTGACCAGTCAATTTGACTTGGTCAATTCGGTTTAAATAAATGTTGAATCTTCATAAAATGATTAAAGCTTTAAAATTTCATATAAAATAAACCGTAGCTCGGATCGAAAAACTTTCTACATGAAAGTTGATCAGAACGACGAGACGAACCCAACAGTGCCATCCGTTTCCGTATCGGGACCCTCTATAGAGGTGAACCCGCAACTTTTAGCCTGCTTCCGGTAGATGAATAGTGCATATATACATGTGAATAAATCCAACTTTAATCCTAAAATACCTAATATGACTTAGACATATCTTTAGGCAACCCTGCACTGCATGTCAGCATAGCATCCTCTATGTTGCATATGATTACTGTGTATTTATCCGTTGCTTCCCCTTCTTCTCTCCGATAGCCCCCGAGACCGATGTTGTCCCTCTGATCGACTACGTCACCGACGACACCACTAACGACCCTGCCTTTGCCGCTGAGCAACCAGGCAAGCCCCCCCCCCCTTGATCATCCTGATATCGCCCATTCCATTCTCTCATGCTTGCATTAGATTTTGCTACTACTATTGTTTGCTCCTACTCTGATGCATAACCTGCTTATTGTTACCTACCTGCTTATCCTAAACTGCTTAGTATAGGTTGGTTAGTGATCCATCACTGACCCCCACCTTGTCCTTGTTGCCCCTGCTTCATCATCGACGACTCGATCAACGTGATCGACGACCAGAGCCCGACACCTCACATCACATCACGCTCCTTTTCTTGCTTGACTCTACAGAGTTACCATCGAGTGCCGAGGGTGGAACCTCATACACCACTCCTGATGAGATCTCTGTAGTGTAGCTATTCGGTCATGGTCATCGAAGATGATTTCCTCCGTAACCACTTCTGATACGACTCTGTCGTGCAACCCCTCAAGTGTGAACCTCGAGGGTGGTTCCTCTTACGTTCACCTTGATGATTACATCGAGTGGAATCCACCGAGGGTGGTTCCTCAGGGTTTCCCTTGGTGTTAGACACACAGTTACTATGGTTACTATGACTTTACACTGAACCATGTTACTAAAGACGGGTCGTCCCTGAGGGGTACCCGCGCGAGTTTAATTGTAAGTGATGTGGAGTCGGGTTGACCTGAAAGGTACCCGCGAGATAATTACGAGGCGTGGCCGGGCATTCTTAGCCCTTGCCGCAAGTCCTTGAGACGGGGCGATGGGGTCACATCTTTCATGAGTCTCTGCTTGTTACCGCGCGTTCCTAATCCACTACGATTTGGATATTTGATCCGAGGGGCCTCTGGCCTAATAGCACTAACCATCACGTGGGCATAGTATGGGTGTTCTGCGTCGTATGCATCAACCGAAGTTTAATAGACGTCAGCGACTGAGCGGCGCGTGCCGGATTGGACTGCGTAAGCTCCTGCCATTTTAAGGAGGTAGCTAGGTCTGCTCACCGGTCGTGTACGGAACGTGCAGGAGTTCCCGGGGCGATGGCCCATGACCCCTAGGGGCATAGGTTTAGTCCGGCGTGCTGACCTCTCTATTTAGCCTAGGTCGGGTTGTGACGTATTGTTTCGCCGAGGCCGGGCATGACTCAGGAAAGTGTGTCCGGTCGGAGTTAATCAAGCGTGGTGGGTAAGTTGGTGCACCACTGCAGGAAAGAAAACATCTATCGATAGCCTGTCCTATGGTAACAGACACTCGGAGTTGTATCCCGATTGATACAACTAGAACTGGATGCTGAGGCATGATTTGGATATGTTGCTTCGGGAGTCGAGAAAGGATCCCGGGGCATTGACAACAACATAAATATGACTTATGTTATACTACTCTACTTCATTCTCTTGCTGCAAGACGGTGGTTCCCGGAAGATGCTAGTGTTCGATAGGACTAGCTTCTCCCCTCTTATTCTGACACTCTGCAGTTAGTCCACAGATACTACCCCTTTCATTGATACTGATGCATAAGTAGTGTAGATCCTTGCTTGTGAGTATTTTGGATGAGTACTCACGGTTGCTTTGCTCCCTCTTTTCCCCCTTTTCCATTCTTCTCGGATGACGCAACCAGATGACGGAGTCCAGGAGCCAGATGCCACCTTCGATGACGACTACTACAAACCTGAGGGTGCCTACTACTACGTGGAGGCCGCCGATGACCAGGAGTAGTTAGGAGGCTCCCAGGGAGGAGGCCATGGCTTTTCGATCATGTTGCTTTTGTGCTAGCCTTCTTAAGGCAAACTTGTTTAACTTATGTCTGTATTCAGATATTGTTGCTTCCGCTGACTCGTTTGTATTCGAGCTTATGTATTCGAGCCCTCGAGGCCCCTGTCTTGTAATATAAAGCTTGTATTATTTTAATTTGTGTGTAGAGTTGTGTTGAGATATCTTCCCGTGTGTCGGATATTGGGTTCTGGCAAAACCCTTGAGGTTCGAATTCCGAGGTGCGCACGAAGATCTACTCCCTACCGATCCACGCCCGAAAACCTCGCCGTGAATCTAAGCTACACGATGAACAACACAAGGGACACAAGGTTTATACTAGTTCGGGCCACCGTTGTGGTGTAATACCCTAATCCAATGTGTGGTGTGGTGGATTGCCTCTGGGGCTGATGATGAACAGCACAAAGGAAGAACAACCTCGCGAGGGGTGTTCTTGTGGTGGTGTGCTTGGAGAGGAATCGCTCCGTCTCTGTTGGCTCTAGGTGAGGTCCAGATGCCCTCTACTGTAGTGGCTATCTCTATATATATAGAGAGGCCCTGGTCCTCTTCCCAAATATTGAGCGGGAAGGGAGCCAACAACGGCCATTTTGAAGGGGGACAGCTAGTACAAGCTATCCTGACTAAAGTTGGTCTTCGACTGCCAAAGGCACTGGTGATGATGCTGTCTTGGGCTCCACGGTGATCTCCTTCCTGACGTACTGCTGGTCTTGGTCTCGTTGCACTGATATGGAAACCTTTGCTTGATGCCTCGGTACTCCGCGCATGCGCTTTCCTCATTTGCACCAAAGAGGAAACGAGGACACTATGCTGGCTGGCGCCCGCCTGGTCTTGATTTCATGGCTTGCGTCACTAGCACCCGCGAGGTACTCCTTGCATTGATCTCTCCGCCTCCTCGTGAGCTCGCCTGGTGAGGCCGCCCCCGAGGAAGCCTTGCGTCGTCTGCCCCACGAGGCTTGGCCCCTCGCGAGGGTCTTGAGCTTAGGTTGATGAAGACGGGTCGTACTAGGAAACTGCTTGAGCCACGCTGCAGGCCGCAGGCAGGCAAGTCTGGGGACCCTCGTTCCCAGAACACCGATAGTAGCCCCCGGGCCCAAGGCGCGATCGGACTTGGCTCAGCAGCGAAGCCAAAGGGCAAGTGCGGAGCGCCGCGGGCCCCAACAGCCCATGGCGTTGGTCGCCGCGTGGCGGTTGATTGGACGTGGGCGTCTCCGCTTCCCCATGCTGCCTCGGCAACTGCCCGACTGACAAAAGGCTGGCCTGGGTTAAGCTTACCTCCATTGCTCTCATTCACCTTGCTCCAGATCCCCTTCCTTGTCGTTGCTCTTGTTGCTTCCAAAATATCTAGATCCGCCTCATCCTTCCTCTTCCAGTGAGCAATGGAACCCCGCAAGGCCGCGGCTGAGGCCTCGCCGGCTTGGTACTCGCCGCCCCTGGATCCCCCCAACATGACGAAGAAGAATCTCACCGCCACGCGCCTGATGACGGTGGTGCAGGGCAATGAGATGGGGGAGACCGGGCTCCGAGCCGGCGCTGCCTAGTCGGAGGCCAAGGGGGGGTACCTTCTATCCCTTCTTCATGAGAACCGTCATCGCCGGCCTGGTGCCTCCTTGCTCCGAGTTCTTCTATGCCGTCCTCCGCCATTACAAGCTGCAGCACCTTCATCTCCATCCCAACTCCGTCCTCCTTCTGTCGATTTTCTCCTACTACTGCGAGGCACACGTTGGGGTGATGCCGTCCGTGGCTTTGTTGCGCCACTTATTCTTCCTCCGAATCTCCGGCAGCCATACCTCAGCGTGCGCTGGCTTCATCGCGTACTCTAAGGCCAACGCGATTTCGAAGACCGGGAAGAGGGTTGATGGCTTTCGGAGCAAGTGGGTCATGATGGACGCCGGGTGCCTCCACTCTCGGCTGGTGCTGCCCACAGAGCAACCCAGGCTGACGAGGCGTGGTCTCGTGCTAAGCTTGACGACTGTTAGGCGAAGTCGGTGCTGGAGAAGATGAACACCGACCTGAGGCCGGGCAACATGTAGGCGGCGAAGCTGACAGTGGCCACGCTCATGAGGGAGTTCCTGGCGCAGCGGGTAGCTCCACTTCAGGCGCACTCACGCCCGTTGTGGACGCTTGGGGGTGCGGATGACGATCTCCACCTGAACTTGGTGGCCCTGGCCGACGAGGATCTGGTCGCAGCTCTCCGCCTCTTGGTCGGGGAGGACGTGGAAGGTTTGGAGGGCGCTACAGCCCCCCTGTTCCTTCGCGTAAACTGGCAACAAGTGGTGGAAGCCATGCCCACCTTCGAATGGAGCGGTCTGGTGCCGGAGGTGCCTCTCGAGGGCCAGGAGGCGGTGGCGCTGGTGGAATTGTCTTCCGATGATTCCCGCAGAGGAGGAGAGGAGGACGAAGAAGAAGAGGAGCGCGACTCGGAGGCGACCGCTGAAGGGACGGGTGAGACTTCCCCCTGGCACAGGGCCAACATCCTCCGGACCATGCCGGACGACGACGAGGCCGACACCAGGCGAGGGGGAGAGGACCCGCCCGTGATCCCGAAGAAGGAGAGGTTGGGGTTGATCTCCCGAGGGGCTACCCCGGCCCAGGCACTGCTCGAAGCCAGCTCCAACCCTTCTGGTGCGCCCTCCTCTGCCTCTGGACCTCCCGAGGCTGCGCCCCGGACCAAGAGGCTCACGGGCTTTAAGCTCGACAAGAGACCGCCAGATTATGCCGCGATTGACCAGTAAGTGCTCGAACTCCCTATTGTCCTTGTTTTTGCTGTTGGGTCTTGACGTCCTCCATCATTTGGTTAGGCCGCCGCTTGCGGCGAAGAAGCTGAAGGGGGACACGGTGGTTCTGCTTGGGCCAGGCTCATCCGTTGTGGCCGCGCCTTCACCTGTGGGAAGGGGAGGCAGTGGAGCTCGCACCTCCCCTGCCCGGTCGTCCTCGCAAGGCCAAGAGGAGCGCCCTGGCGGGGTGCCAGCCCCCATGGCCCCGCTGACTCTAGAGATGGCGGTGCTTGATGCTGTCGCTGAGGCTGCCAAGACTCAGGAGCTCCCAGTCTCCCAAGCCGTAGTCACGCTGCCGCCTTCTCCTCCTACTCCATTGGTTCCTGACTCCTCTGACTCCTCCGCCATCTTGGTCCGTGCCCTTGCTGGGCTAGGCCAGCTGTGGGAAGACCTCCAGGGCGCCAACCCCCACCTGGTGGCCAGGCGCCTGGAGCTGATCTCTGGCTTGGTTCACTCCGACACCTCCGTCCGAGCGGCGCTAAGCCGGGCTGCGACAGCTTCCGAGGAGGAGAAGCAAGTCGCCACCCAGGCTGCAGCCGCCCGTGATGCAGCTCTGAAGAATGCTACGGTCGCCTAGGACCGGTGCAAGGCGCTGGAGGACGAGCTGGAGGGTTTGCGCGATGAGCTCGCCAAAGAGGCTCGCGACCGCCAGGGGAAGGAGGAAGAGATGAAGGCTTGGGAGGCCGCCATTGGGGACCATTACGCCGAGCTGTCCGCTGATCGCAGCCGACTGAAGACGCTAGAGCAGAAGCTAAAGGTGGAGAGGGACGAGCTGGATGCCAAGGCGAAGGTCTTGGCCGAGGATCGCGTGGCCTTCGCGGATGTCGAGGAGAGATCTGGCAAGTCACTGAAGACGCTCTAAGATGGTGGCCTGGAGAAGCCGCTGGTTGGGGCCAAGGACGGCCCCGCCAAGCTGCTTCCCTTCTTGGTCGAAGCGCTTGAGGAAGTCGTGACCGGCGTCGGCCCCATGGCCGAGGTTGAAGCTCGCGTCCTTTCTTCCGCGGCGCTGACGCGGGTCCTCAGCCACATCTACCTTCGCGACCCTGGCGCCAACCTCGACGAGCTGCTGGAGCCTGTGGACGTCGAGCTCTCCACCGCTGCTGCTGAAGCCATGAAGGGCCGAGCGGAAGCCCTGCTGGCGAAGTTCCGCACCTTCGCCACTGCGGCCAAGGCATGTATTGCTGGTTCTGCGGCCTCGGGAGGTGGAGCTGACAAGCGCAACACCACCACGGAGGCAGGGCTCCTGGCGAATGACGGCGCTGCCCAAGGGTGATATTCTCGTGGCTTCTTTCCTGTTTCAACTCCTGCAATATGCACCGTGCCTCGTGGAGGCGTTTAAACTTGTGTTTGGTATCGTGAGGAAAATTTATGGTTTGTAATATTTGCTTCTGGATTTGCTTCGAGATTTGGTGGTTTCCTCCCTATTTGCTTTGGGTTCTACGTCGGCAGGGAGGATATATGCCACTGGGTCAGGCCCGAGCGGCTTGGGGATGATGCAGCCCGAGGGGCGCCCCCAGCAAGGTAAACTGAAGACATAAGCTAAAGGGATACATGCCGCAGGGACAAACCCACGCGACCTAGGAATGATGCAGCCCCGAGGGCGCTCCTAGCTGAAATGAAGTCGAAAGATGTCAGCTGGTACTGTTGTAGAAGGGGTGTTCGGGTAGCTGGCGATGCGAGGTGAAGAGGCCGATCCTCACAAGCTACTGGAGGACTAAGCCTCGGGAGGCTCTGGGGGTCCAGGCGGTTCCTTGAGGACCATCTCCATCTCCGCCAGGGCCGCGTGGTGCCTGGCCTCCTAAGCTGCCAGAATGCTCCACAGATGACGCTGGTGAGTGGCAGCCGCGTTCAGCAGAACGAAAGGCATGGGAACGTAGCTGTGCAGTGGACCCCCGCAGCGTCCCACGCGCGAAGGCCAGAGGCGCTCCTGAGACGCGACTCAGCTGAGCCCTGGGTAGTCGATGAAGACGCGCAGCCCGCCATCCTCGCCTGGATGGGGAGCTATGCCAGGTAGGCGGCGATCGCCGCGTATGACTCTTGATTCTTGAAGTTCCTGAGTGGCCTTGGTGATGAACTCCTGAGGGTTGGGCCTTCCTTGCCCCATGCCTTCCTAAGGGAAACGTGCTGCTAAGCACGCCTCCAAGTGGTGCTCGAGCGCCTCCCTCGTGATCTTGGCAAAGTCTGAGGCCCTCCAGAAGAGAGCCCCCGAGCCCTGCCTGAGGAGGGTGCTGGGCACGCCTTCCTATGTGATGGAGGGAGGTGCCCCTTGCATGAGCGCGGATCCTGATGCGACACCTCCAGAGATGCCAACCTCCTGCGGCCTTGAGCTGGGCGATGTCTTCTTCTTCTTGGGAACTGCCTCGGGAGGGTTCTCGCTCCTGTTGTCTGGGTTCTCGATTGATGCATCTTGGAAGGCGCGCTCGAGGGAGCACACCGCATCCTTCTCTTCGCAGGGGACTGTGATGATTCCGCCGCTTCCGTGCATCTTGAGGACATTGTAACCATGGTGCGTTACCGCCATGAACTTGGCCAGGGCTAGATACCCGAGGATGGCATTGTATGGCAGGCGAATGTGGGCAACATCGAAGTCGATGAGCTCGGTGCGGTAGTTCTTGCACGGTCCGAAAGTGACAGGGAGGTGAATCTGCCCTATGGGAGTAGTGGAGCCATCAGTGACTCCTGAGAAAGGCTTGGTTGGCTGAAGTTGGTCATAAGGCACTTGAAGGTTGTTGAACGTCTCGACGGACAGAACATTGAGTCCTGCGCCACCATTGATGAGAGTCCTGGTAACTTGCATGTGGCTGATGACCGGGGAACAAAGCATTAGGAGGATGCCAGCCATAGCCGCACACTTGAGCTGATCCGCTGAGCTGAAAGTGATGGCGCACGTGGACCACCTGAGAGGGCGCATGGCCTCGGTCTTGGGAAGGACTGCATTCACCTCGCGAGCAAACTGCTTGAAGATGCGCTGAGAGGCTGGGGCCTGGGCACCGCCCAGGATGCAAGCGATAGCACGTGGCTCCTGGAAGCCCCCAGCCCCCTCGTCCTGGTGGTGGTCATCATTCCTTCTTGGTGGTGGCGGCAGAGGAGGAAGGCATGCGTTGCCCCGCGGGCGATCCTTGCGAGGCTGATCCCTCCAAGCCCCCTCGCGAGGCTAGTCCTGCCAGCGATCCTTGCGAGGGCGGTCATGCCACTCCTGGCGAGGGCCTCGGTCGTCCCATCGTCCTCCACCTCTTCCTCCTCCTCGGCCATAGCCCCGATCGTTGCGCTCGGGGCATCGACCGACACGTCCTTCTCGCATGACCCTGAGCTCTTGGCATTCGTTGGTGTTGTGGGTGTGGAGGTCATGGTACACGCAGTACCAGCTACCCTTGGATGACTCTGGCTGGTCCCTGTCGTGCTTCGTGTCTGGTTCTGCTGCGAGCACAGCTGCTCCTTTGCGCTTCACGTCCTTGGCCTTGGCTTTCTTCTCTTCTGGGTCAGCAGCTGGAAGCTCAAGGAGGGAGGGGCGCCCCTCCTCATCTCTTGCGCACTTGGTCGCCAGATTGAACAGCTCTAGAGATGTGCACAGATCCTCGTGGATGGCAAGCTCCTCCTTCATCTTGATGTCGCGGACACCGTCACAGAACGTTGAGATGATGGCCTCCTCGGTCACCTTGGGAATCTTGAGGCGAGTGCTGTTGAAGTGCTAGATGTACTTCTGCAGGGTCTCTGCCGGCTATTGCTTGATGCGGTGCAGGTCACCCATGACCGGAGGACGGTCATGAGTGCCCTGGAAGTTGGCGATGAAATGGTTGCACATCTCGTCCCAAGAGGAGATCGAGCCGGGAGGAAAGTTCAGGAGCCAGGTGCGGGCACCATCCTTGAGCGCCATGGGAAACCAGTTCGCAATGACCTTTTTGCCTCCATTGGCCGCCTCAATGCCCAGCTTGTAGAGCTGCAAGAACTCCTCGGGGTCGGCAGTGCCGTCGTAGCAAGGAGGCCGATCTGGCTTGAACTTGCCTGGCCTGGCCGATCTGGTGGTGAAGGCGCGGCAACCCGCTGTTGCCACCGGAGCTTTTTACAGACCTGGGGCCTGCTCTTGATGGTTCCTACGCACTGCTGCCAGGGGCAGCACGGGGTCGTGGTGTGCTGGTGCAGGGATGCGGTCTTGGCGTGCTGGAGCAGGAAGCAGGCGAGCGCCTTCTTGGGGCCGACGGATTTCTTGTCAACTCCTTTCTTGTCGCGCGGGCATTGGACGCAGTGGATCTCGTCCAGGGGCCGCGCGCCTTGGAGCCAGGGCGCCTTCTTGGGGAGGAGGTGGTGGAGGCACCTCCTGAGCTGCATCGCCCATGCAGGACGGAGGGCGAGGCGGCGAGAGGGATGGCACAGGAGAACCCCCTGCGGCGCTGACGAGCTCGGTGATGTGAGCGAGCCACTCCTCGTAGAGGTCGTCCACGGGGCGGTAGTGCAGGAGCTCACGTGCCAGGAGCAACGCGGCATGCGCGTTGGTGGGAGCGCGATGAGCGTGAGACGGAGTGGCGGTGCGGCCTTCCCGCTGCACCGAGGGATGCAGCAATGATGCTTGCTGCTCATTCCCCGCCGGGACGGTGGTGGCGTTGGCGGCAGGCGACGGAGAACGACGAGGAGGCCCACCGACGGGAGCCATCTGGGTGACGCGGGCGGCGATAGCAGCCCGACGCTCGGTGCGAGCTCGGCGAGCGTCTGCCATGGATGCGACAAAACGATGGAACGCAGAACAGCGGAAAGAAGATTCCGGCGCACCCCTACCTGGCGCGTCAAATGTCGAATATCGGGTTCCGACAAAACCCATGAGGTTCGAACTCTGGGGTGCGCATGAAGATCTACTCCCTACCGATCCACGCCCCAAAACTTCACCGTGAATCTACTGGTTTGGGCCACCGTTGTGGTGTAATACCCTAATACAGTGTGTGGTGTGGTGGATTGCCTCTGGGGCTGATGATGAACATCATAGAGGAAGAACAACCTCGCGAGGGGTGTTCTTGTGGTGGTGTGCTTGGAGAGGAATCACTCCGTCTCTGTTGGCTCTAGGTGAGATCCAGATGCCCTCTACTGTAGTGGCTACCTCTATATATAGAGGCCCTGGTCCTCTTCCCAAATATTGAGCGGGAAGGGAGCCAACAACGACTATTTTGAAGGGGGACAGCTAGTACAAGCTATCCTGACTAAAGTTGGTCTTCGACTGCCAAAGGCACTGGTGATGACGCCGTCTTGGGCTCCACGGTGATCTCCATCCTGCTGTCCTGCTGGTCTTGGTCTCATTGCACTGATATGGAAACCTTTGCTTGATGCCTCGGTACTCCGCGCCTGTGCTTGCCCCCTTTGCACCAAAGAGGAAACGAGGACACTGCGCTGGCTGGCGCCCGCCTGGTCTTGATCATCATGGCTTGCGTCACGAGCACCTCGTGAGGTACTCCTTGCATTGATCTCTCCGCATCCTTGCGAGCCTGCCTGGCGAAGCCGCCCCCGAGGAAGCCTTGCGTCGTCCGCCCCGCGAGGCTTGGCCCCTAGTGAGGGTCTTGAACTTGGGTTGATGAAGACGGGCCATACTGGGCCACTGCTTGAGCCACGCCGCAGGCCGCAGGCAGGCAAGTCTGGGGACCCCCGTTCCGAGAACGCTGACACCGTGAGTCCTTGATCTTGATCGTACACATTTGCATGTATGATTAGTGTATGATTGAATCGAGGGTGTCAGAAGTTGGTATCCGAGCCGACTGCCTCTAGGATCCCCCTTTCCAACTCCTTGGCCGAAGTTGAGTCTAGTCTTTGAAAAACTGTTTTACTAACATGGTTGGGTTGCTTATGGGCCCACGCCGCTATTGGGTGGTATTAGGATCTTTTATTCCTCTCCTTTACTCTAGGAATCTGATCTCTCTTCTATTCGGGTTAAATAAGTTTGTTATCTCTAACTCTAGGTTCTCGTAAATACTTTCTCTCAGAGAGCCCCTCACTTCAGATGATTTCTTGGTGCATCAGAAGATTCTGAAGATACTCTCAATGTTGTACCGAGTCCCTTGTACCCTTCGCCGCTGCAATCCATACCATCGATAAATCCTTAGGTGTAACTACCTACATTGTCGTTCATACAGTCATTGCTCGTTGATCTTGTTATTACGAGATACCTTGAATTTCTTCTTACTGTTCCGAGAATACCTTGAGCCTACTGATTGGCAGTTCCTTGCCGCATGATTACCCCTACGGATAGTTACTCGTTCTCATCAAGCATCCGTTCATCCCCACTTATTCTTATGCTTCATAAGATAATTTGTAATACAATCCGAGCTTTCGATGACCTCTGTCGCCTATTGCTCTACAAGGTCTTACCTGCCTACACTTGGTTAATTCCCTATGCCTAGCAGTATCCATTAACGTCCTTTGTCATTATCATCTTGAGTCTTTTGATTTGATATGTTTGTGATTAGTCGCAATCATTAGTTGATCCTTATAGATTTTCTTTCCGGCTTAGGCGTCTTCTCAAACATGAGATGGTCGGCCAATCAGATTGCCATAAATTGTGCCCTAAGTCTATTCAACTTATCCATCCTTGATCAGAGTGTTTGCTTCTTATCCCTTGATTTTGGAAATCATAATTCCGTTACATTGAGCCTTGAATTAGTCAGTTTTTTCTATAATCTGATCTCCTTGCATTCTTTCTTCTTCTGGTTGAGTATTGATGCTCACATCATATCCCTTGTGGACCATCGGATCCTTTGTTGGGTTTTATCCGACATCGTCCTCCATATTCAGTAACCTTGTGAGCCTTTCCTCGGATAAATAATGCCTTTGGTAAATTGTATCTCTGCTCTTGTCAACCATACTCTACTTACGAGCTTGAGTACCCGTGAAGTTTGTGGTATATGTTCCTAAGATGCCCCGATGGGTTGAATCTATGTCTTCCCTAGATCCATGTGAACTCAAAAGTTATGCGGGTTATACTCTACTGGCTTTCGTCGGGTAAAATTTGGACACTACAACTTTTTCGGATGCGAGAAGTGAATGGAAAGTTGTGCATTAAAGAAGTGGGATTCGACCTTGAACCTTTGTGTTCATGCCCATGGACCCGATGCCGAACTTATCATGGAAGCTGCTCGTAAAAATAATTATTTACTTGGTACAAGGCCATCTTGTATCTATGAACTGATCCTTTGCAATCGTGGTCCCGACCATACTTTCTCCTTGATTCCTTTTCCCAGACAAGTTAAAAGTACTTGTCTTCTGCAAATCATTTCACCTGTCCAACCTCTATTTTGATCTACCTTCAAGAATTGCCCCATGTTATATCGAGGATATTGCGTCATCGCACTACCTCTTGTGAATTCTTTTTCTTGGAATGATACTCCATCATGTCATTCCTAGCCTGCTCGGCTATATCATTGTCATTCCGATTTGAACCGTCCTGCCTGGTCCTTATTCCCAGAGAACAACTTTTCGACGATGAGCGAAGCCTACGTCGATCTTCCTCATCTTATCATTCCACCTTGAACAACAAGCTTGATTTTGAGCTTGTGTCGTATTCATGGTTTCAATAACCTTTCGCTTCATCATCCCCCTTTTGCCAGATGCCGTCGATGTTCGATTGCATCTTCATAGATCCTCTCGACCAATGCGTCCAGATCAGCATCAACATTTTGACTTCTGTTGAGATATCAATCATGATGCGTAATACCATCCTTGCTCTTCGACGATTTGTGATATCATCTCCAAGACTTTTGTCTTCTTCCCAACACATGTTTGATCATGTCGTGGTTATACTTTGAGCCCCTTGCTATTCTTGCAATTATCCCTTGACGAATTCTTGTGATCTTCAACTCTAACCTTTACTTGAAACACCATACCAATGCTACCTTGAAGCATGATTGTGGCATCCCGAATATCCAAAAAGGAACATTGGAAGCGCAACGCTAAATATTTCTTGATCTATTATCCAAAAACCGTTGTGTGGGTAATATCATGATTCTTTCCTTGCCCATTTATCTAAATGCTTTTGGTCTTGCTGTCCTATCATGTATATCGTGCTCCACTTTTCCTTGGGAAGGATATACTACCAATTCTGGTGTGTAAACACATTTTCCTTTCCATTGATTTGTCTCCCTTTCTTGTGATCTACATGTTATAAGCAAAAATAATTCTCTGCTGATGGAAACACTCCGATGTACAACCTTGTCAGTGAGACCCTGTTACTATTGTTGATGACATTCCGGTAACCCCCGATGGATGAGAACCTTCCCTATTGGCCCGCCTCGTTTCAACGAGTAGGAAAATGGTTCTCATCGTCCCTCGCCCTTGGTACCGACGCTGTTGCCAACAGAACTGGTAGGCTATGCCCTGACATGCCTTACTATCATGACTGTGCAAGATGTCACCACTCTTTCTACTCTTAACCCCCATGTTGGGCCCATAACCCACAGTTCCACAGGATTGAAACCTGACTCTCCTGTACAACCTTGATCCTGAAGTATACTTTGCCCTGGGATTCGTATGTATCTTATGAGCCACCTTCCCTCACTTATTCTATTCCAATGTCAGACGCGATATTTATTTCGTTGCTCTGAACCTCTCTCACCCTCTGTTTCAGGCATCGAACATTTGTCTGCCACTTGTAAATTTTCATGCCTACTTTAATTCTCTCGATGTTTTTCCTGAGTTCCAACTCAAGAGATACTCATATGTTCATTCATGGGATAACCCCAGATGATTACCCTTATAAGATTCTATCATTGCCGAGCTCCCCCTTACCTATTCGTAAGTATGACGAAGACCCCGAAGTAAGGGTGATGACTTCATCATGATGGTTGAAGCAGAGAAATGAAAACATCAATATAATGGATCGAACTCTTTGAGAAGATCAACTAGGACCAAGAAGATTCGTTAGAATTTCATAACCAATTCCTTTACCCTTACTCCACCTCTTAAATCTCGGGACGAGATTTTGTAGTGGAGGAGATTTGTAACACCCCTGGTGTCATGCTACAGTAATCTCATACCTAATGATGCTATGTCATCATAATTATTTTGCTCATCCTCACTTTGCTCCAAACTAAACTCAAATCCAAATTCTAATGCATCAAATTATAATTTTGCAAAACAGTAAAACTAAAATGTTAACACTATTATATAAATCCCCCTGATCATTCCCGTGATGAAACCAACTTCATTTGACTCTCAGTTAAATCCCTTGGAAATTAATAAGTGGCCCAACAACACTTAACCGAGCCATTTAAATGCAAACATAATTTGAATAAATTCAAACAAACTTCAAACCTTTTGTGGCGGTACCAAATAATGCCTAGTATTTGTTTAGACCAGTTTCATATTTTACAAAAGTCATTTGGTGGTCAAACAAATACAAAACAATAACTAAGTTAAATACATAAAAAGAAAAAGGAATCTAGAAAGCGTACACTGTGCACTTGGGCCTACTAGCAACAGTGCAGGCCCAGCCCAAGTTCTTCTTTGTCCTCTTCTTTCTTGTTCATCGGTCGCGGTGGAAATTTGTACATCGTCTATGGACGGATCCTCCATGGGGCAGCCATCCCGCACCTCCTCGCCGTCTCCCCGTGCGATAAGATTGCGCCCTCACCATGGAACGAACCCTAACCCCCCACTCACCTCTCTACCTCGCCCGCTCTTCTTGTTAGGTTCTACGGTAGGGTGCATCGACTGCAAATTAAAAAATTTCGACGCGCAGAACAATAGGAACATGCTACGGGAGATGGATCACAGTTCGTTACCACTAGACGCATAGTGCCGTGCAGCGGAAAAAGAGTTGGGGCAGCGCGTTCGTCTGGATCGTCTCCTCCTTGTCCGATCTCCCTCGAACAGCCGGTCGTCCGATCCCACGTACTAGTTCGCCGGAGCGGCGCAAGTGCACCGCCTCTAACAGTATCCACACGTGCAAGAGGAACACCATGCGGCGGACTGCTAGTTCCGATCACACAGTCGGCGGCGAGTGGAGGTGGCTATTCGCAACACATGCAAACCCTACTGACAGCACCGAGGCGATCAAATCGCATGAGTGTGCCGCACCTCCACTTTGTACAGGCGTCCGTCGCAGGCTCAACACTTGGGCCTCGCACGAACTCTAAAGCCCACATGTCTAGTCGGCCACAATCCGAATACAGCTCGGATCACATCCGACCAGTGTCCTCAGATCCGACCTTGTAGGTTCCTTCCCTTAAGCACGCGACCCCTTAGGTTCAAGTCAGCTTGGTCGCAGTTCGGATCACCTCCGACCTGCACGGTTGGTAGCGGTCTTTAGCGAGGTGTGTCGACCACCAAGCATACTATGAAGCTGGTTAGGCGAACCTGTACAATGTGTCACACTTCTGTTCCCTTTGCCTCATGATATATGTTGTCGGGCTCAAGGAGATACTGTCCTCCTTGTGCTAGCCCGACCTCTTTCTCGTTCCAGTGATGCGACCACTATCCGGATTATCTCATAATCCTTGTCGCATGGCCATGCTTATCCTGGTCGGATCACACGAGGGGCCCAGAGTACATCTCTCCTAATCGGAGGGGCAAATCCCATCTTGCTCGACCATGTCTCGCGGCATGGGTCTGGACAAGCCTGAAACCTACCTTTGTAACTACCTAGTTACGGAGTAGCGTTTGGTTGGCCCAAAGCAGGTCTGTCACCATCCCGAGTTCATGCGTCAGCTCAGGTCTTATGTCACGCCCAATATGCGATACTATCCTAAAGAGACTCGAAGGTCCCACCAAGGATAGAACCGCATATTGATACGCTTTTGCAAGGTGGATATCATTACATCAACATTACATAATAGATGGGGGTACATACAAAAGGCATACAATACCACGCGAATACAACATCATCTTACATAAGAGCACCATCCGACTACGGATGAAACACAAATAGAAACTCAAACGACATCCACCCTGCTAGCCCAGGCTGCCGACCTGGAACCTATCCCCTGATCAAAGAAGCAGCAGAACAAGAACTCCAAAACAAGCAAGCATCGCTCTCACGTCATGATCATCGCATAACCTGTACCTGCATCTGTTGTTGTAGTAATCTGTGAGCCACGAGGGCTCAGCAATCCCATTACCATGGGTATCAAGACTAGCAAAGCTTACTGGGGAAGGAAGGGGTAAAGTGGTGAGGTTGCAGCAGCGACTAAGCACGATATGGTGGCTAACATACGCAAATAAGAGCGAGAAGAGAAGCAAAGGAATGGTCGTGAAGCTACCAATGATCAAGAGGTGATCATGTACTCCTACTTACGTCAAACATAACCCAAAAACCGTGTTCACTTCCCGGACTTATAAGTGCATCTAGTGCCCCTTAGTGATTTTGGTGTATTGAAGACTTATAGGTTAAGGGACTAATGTGTTTATGAGTGTACACAGGTCTATAAGTCTATGAGGAGTTTGATATGGACAGAGAAAGTCGACCCCTAAAAATGAATATCTTCGACTGAAGATTTTGGTATTCCTGGAGACTTTCATGAAGACTTTGAAAGTGAAGAAATTGGTGTGTCCGTGAAGACTTGATATTCATGCAAGGAATATGAAGCTTGAAGACTTTCGTTATCATAGTTTTGTTTTTCCCCTTCTTGAGTCATAGGAAACACCGTACTGTTAAAGGGGGTCGAGGAAATACTAAGGAAAAATTTCCATGTGATGCTCAACTCAAAATCCTACACCTATCAATTCCTTTGAGTGAAGCCATTGGAAATCTCATACAGTTCAGTCAATTTCTTCAGTGACAGAGACGAAGTTCTTCTGGTTGCTGAGGAATTTGTTCTGACTAAGGAGTTAGGAATTCGCCAGTGCGGATTGCCTACATAGTGAGGAACATGATAGCCCTAAGGAATTTGAGAGTCAAAATTCCGACCGTTGCTGTGCTGCGCGCCAGCTGTCCCAAAATATCTTATCCACCTAACGGTCATATCATTGAAGGGCATTTATGTCTTATCATGTCGGACTGCTCCCTAGGCTATAAATAGCCGCCCCTACAACCACTAGCTGGTTGGCTGCTCCGAGAGAAACTGACACTTGTCATTTGAGAGCAACCCATCCTCCAAGGACTTTGAGCAATAATCATCGAGTGAGGAAAAACCCCAACCCAAACACCTACAAACCCAAATTGATTGAGCATCACTGAAGAGATTGATCCTGTGTGGATCCGACGCTTGTTACCTTTGAAGACTGTGCTTCTTCTAGACGGTTAGGCGTCATCGTCTAGAGCATCCAAGAGGAATTGTGGATCGCCGAGTGACCGAAGTCTGTGAAGGTTTGGAAGTCGCCTGAAGACTTACCACGAGTGATTGGACGAGGTCTGTGTGACCTTAGTTCAAGGAGAATACGGTGATGACTTGGTGTCCTAAGCTGCGTGCTCAGCGACTAGGTGTCCGGGACTGTGTGTCCTCGAGTTTAAATACTCAGCCGCTCCAACCAAACGTACAACTGAGACAGCAGTTGGAACTGGTCTACCAAATCATTGTCTTCACCAACCTTACTGGTTCTATTTCCTCAACTCTTTCATTTCTTCATTACTGTGTTGAGTGATTGTTCATATCTGTGTTTGAAGGCTTTGACTGAAGACTTTCTCAGTTTCCTCAGTTCAATTTCTTTAGTCTGTATGTCTTCATCTTGTGTTATCTTGTGTTTACGCTTTCTGTACTCTGTGTTTGTCTTCATTTCATCATGATGACCATGTGTGTATTATGTCATGCTTACTTTTGAATACTTATTCCGCTGCAAGTAGTTCTTCGCTCAGGAATTTCCTCACCGGCAAATTCCTGAGTGAAGAATTCATAAAAATCGCCTATTCACCCCCCCTCTAGTCGATATAACACACTTTCAATTGGTATCAGAGCAAGGTACTCCCTTGTTCTGTGTGATTTTGGTTTAACCACCTGGAGTTCTAGTTATGTCGACTACAGGATCAAGGAAAGTTTCATGTCCCATCTTTGACGGTCATGAGTATCCTCGGTGGAAGGCCATGATGAAAAAGTGACTCATAGCTATGGACAGCAAACTGTGGACCGTCACTGAGATCAGTCTTACCGATCTATGCAAGATGGCTGAGGATGATGACATTCGCAAGTATACACTGCTTAACCTCACAGCGAAGGATGTCATCTGCTCTAGTCTGTCTCGAAATCAGTTCAGGAACGTCATGCATGTCAATCACGCGAAGCTAATCTGGGACGGTCTCTCTGAGGTCTATGAAGGTCATCGGACTCGTCATGATCCTTGGTTTGAGGATTACAAGGAATCTCTCAATGCGATGACATTCAAACCAGAATCATCATCGTCTACCCGTGCCTTATGGCAAACGGTGCTGAGGTAACCGAATCCTACCTATCCGAATCTAGTGATGATGAATCTGGCGATGAATTTGGACCTAGCTATGTCAAACTTGCTTCCCTTTCCACTAAACAACAAAGAGCCTTGGAAAAACTTCAATACATGCTAAATAAGAGCGATGATATGTTGGGTGAAGAAATGGATCAGTCAAAAGCCTTGGCTGAAAGTCTTCAGGGACTCCATTCCAAGTTTGACGACCTTCAAGGTCATCATAACGCTCTCTTATCTGATCACGAGAAGCTTTCTCTTGAACTTCTTCAAAGAAAGCAAGATCTTGAGAAGCTAAGAGTGAGTTATGAAGATCTTCAGAAGGAGCGCGATTCATTACTTGCTCAACAAATCAGCGCTACTCAGGAAGAATTTGATCCTCCATGCTTAAAGTGCATTGAACGTGAATCTGCTAATTCTTCACCTGAATGTTCAAATGCTTCAAATGTTACAAATTCTTCACATGCCTTTGCTATCACTAATTCCTCATCTGAGGATGTTGCTAGTATCACTGACGATGCAGGGCTGAAGGAATTGTATATGACAGGCATGTACAAAAGCTTCAAAGGGCATCAGACTCTTTGTGATGGGCTTAAAAAGCAGATCCTCAACAGAAACCCTAGGAAAGAGGGTATTGCCTTTGAGAGGAAACTCAATGCTGATGGAACATATTGGAAGCCTGAGCAGTACCCCAAAACCTCATGGGTTGCTGCAAAGGGACCTCCAGTTGATCCATCTAACTTATCTGACTTTACATGTGAATCTCCTCATTCGTCTGATGAGTCATTTGACTCTAACTATAAACTGTTCAAAAATCAGAATGGTGAAGTATTTGCTAGATATGTTGGCACTAACTGCGGGAACGGTTCCCCTATGAAGAAAATCTGGGTTCCAAAAGTTATGTTGAAAGTCTTCAGGTGAATGTCCTCATGACACCACCAGTGAAGAATAGGAACCCCAGATCAAACTCTTCATATGGACCAAATTCTTCATATGGATCCAAGTCCTCATACGGACAAAATTCCTCACGTGGATCAAATTCCTCAAAAGGATCAAAGTCCTCATATGATCATCATCGTGCTAACCCTTCTGTTTCGCAGGGTAGAGCTAAGGGTTATGAATATGTGCATTATTCTTCAAATCATTATGTTCATAACTCCTCGAAGAATTTCTCTGCTTATTCATATGCTTACCCTAACCCCTCTTATGTGAAACAAAGTGGACTGGCGTCCATGCCACCTTTCTCATATGGTGCTCGCAGAGTGATGAATTCTTTGCCACCCCTCCAGATGTGGGTGGTGAAGAAAAAGAACTAATCTCTTATGTATGGTCAGGTCTCCAGTCATGCTCAAAACGATTGAAGAATTTGCTGGAGACCTAAACAGTGCGAATCATGATGAAATGAACTTTCATTTCACACGTCCTCATACTGATTATCTGATCAATTTACTTGATGAAATTGACCTGATGATACTGATGTCATATTCTTCACTGATGAAGTATATGAGTTTGTAGCTGCACTGATTCATCTGCAGGATGATCAACCCAAAGCAAATGAGTGGGTCCTCGATAGTGGATGTACAAATCACATGACTGGTGACAAGAACCTATTGATGGATGCTCCCTTAACACCGTCACATCTGAAGCATATCATCTTCGCTGACAAAGGCAAAAGTCAGGTATTGGGTCTAGGTAAGGTTGCGATCTCAAAGGATCGACACATGGACAAAGTCATGCTTGTCGAGTCCTTAGGATACAACCTCATGTCTGTCTCAATGCTTTGTGATCTTGATATGGTTGTTGTCTTTGGCAAGTATCGTTGTGTTGTGATCATGGAAGCTGACAATTCCAAAGTCTTCGAAGGCTTTATGAGAGGAGACTTGTACATTGTTGATTTCTCTACAGGACCACAACCTGCCGTGTGCTTACTTGCAAAAGCTTCAGAAGGCTGGCTATGGCATCGACGACTTGGTCATGCTGGCATGAGGAATCTGCACACGCTCGCGAAGAAGAAGCATGTCATTGGCATTGAGAATGTCAAATTCCTCAAGGATCACTTATGCGGAGCCTGTGAAGCTGGAAAAATGACCAAGGCCAAGCATCCAGCGAAGACTATCATGACCACTACTCCTCCATTCGAATTGCTTCACATGGATCTCTTCGGTCCTAATCATTATTCTGCTGTGACAAATGATGCATCCCTATATGGCTTTGTTATTGTTGATGATTATTCTTGTTACACATGGGTACACATTGTTACTTACAAACATGAAGTGCAGGAAGTCTACAAACGATTTTCCTCGAGGGCTTCAACCAACTTTGGTGTGAAGATCAAGCACATCAGGAGTGACAATGGAACCGAGTTCAAGAATTCCGGTCTTAATGACTATCTTGATGAAGCATGTCATGGAGCGCAAGAACAGAACTCTTGTTGAGATGGCTTGCACTATGCTTGATGAATACAAAACGCCTCATCGTTTTTGGATTGATGCAATTGATACCGCGTGCCACATCATCAACAGAGTATATCTTCACAAATTCTTCAAGAAGACTGCCTATGAACTCCTCACTGACAAGAAACCCAATGTGAGTTATTTCAAAGTCTTCGGTGCTAAATGTTGGATTAGGGATCCTCATCACAATGCTAAATTCGCACCGAAAGCACATGAAGGTTTTATGCTTGGTTACAGAAAGGACTCGCACACCTACAGAGTCTTCAACAGCGCTCTTCACAAGGTTGTTGAAATTGTAGATGTGCGGTTCGATGAAACTAATGGCTCACAAAGAGAGCACCTACCTTCTATGATAGATGAACCAGCACCTGAGGATTCTATCAAGTTCAAGGCTACTGAGGATATCATTCCTACCGAACAATCTACTGAAGAATTCATTCCAGAACGCGAAGATCGTCGAGCTAATGCACCTGAGGAAAATGCTGAAGAAAATGGTGCTGAAGAAAATGCTGATCAAGTTCCTCGACGACAACCAGCTCACCCTCGCGTTGCAAAAGAAGTGCAAGTTGAAAAGATCATCGATGACATTGAAGCACCAGGTCCTCTCACCCGCTCAAAAGCTTCACATTTATCTAACTTTTGTGGGCACTATGCTTTTGTCTCTATCACAGAACCCACTAAGGTAGATGAAGCATTTCTGGAGCCTGAGTGGATTCAGGCCATGCAAGAAGAATTACATCAGTTCGAGCTCAACAATGTCTGGGAACTGGTCAAACGTCCAGCACCTCGCAAGCATAATATCATTGGCACAAAGTGGATCTACCACAACAAGCAAGATAAAAATGGCCTTGTGGTGAGGAATAAGGCACGACTTGTAGCTCAAGGCTACACACATGTTGAAGGAATTGATTTCGATGAAACTTTTGCACCTGTTGCTAGACTTGAGGCTATTCGCATATTACTTGCTTATGCTAACCATCATAATATCACTTTATATCAAATGGATGTGAAAAGTGCATTCCTCAATGGTAAGCTTGAGGAATAAGTATATGTTGCTCAACCCCCAGGTTTTGAATATCCAAAGAATCCTGACAAAGTCTTCAGACTCAACAAGGCCCTCTATGGCCTCAAGTAGGCCCCTCGGGCATGGTATGATACTTTGAAGGAATTCTTCGTGAAGAATGGCTTCACACCCGGTTCACTCAACCCTACTCTCTTTACTAAATCTTATGATGGTGAACTGTTTGTGTGCCAAATATACGTTGATGATATTATCTTTGGCTGTACTGACCAACGTTATAGTGATGAATTTGCCTATATGATGAGTGAAGAATATCAAATGTCTATGATGGGAGAGTTGAAATTCTTCTTAGGTATTCAAATTCGTCAACATCACAATGCCATATTCATATCTCAGGAGAAATACCTCAAGGATGTTCTGAGGAAATTCGGCATGCAAGATTGCAAAGGAGTCAAAATTCCTATGCCCACAAATGGCCATCTATGCACTAATGAAAATGGTATTGACTTCGATCACAAGGTATACCGCTCCATGATTGGTTCTTTATTGTACTTATGTGCATCTAGGCCAGATATAATGTTTAGTGTTTGCATGTGTGCCCGATTTTAAGCTACACCGAAGGAATCACACCATAAGGTTGTGAAGCATATTCTTCGATATCTAGCTCACACACCAACACTAGGACTATGGTACCCCAAGGGCTCTACTTTTGATCTCATTGGATATTCTGACTCTGACTATGCTGGAGATCGTGTGGACCGCAAGTCAAGATCTGGTACTTGTCATTTCCTCGGACGATCTTTAGTCTGTTGGTCCTTGAAGAAACAGAACTGTGTATCACTGTCTACTACGGAAGCTGAGTACATTGCTGCTGGTTCTTGCTGTGCTCAATTGCTCTGGATGAAGCAAACTCTCAAGGACTACGGCATCAACATGAAGAATGTGCCTCTCTACCGTGACAATGAGAGTGCCATCAAGATTGCTCACAACCCAGTTCAGCACTCGAAGACAAAGCACATTTAGATTCGTCATCATTTTCTTCGCGATCATGTGTTGAAGGGCGACATTTCTATTGAGCATGTGAAGACTGAAGAACAGCTAGCCGATATCTTCACAAAGCCCTTGGATGAGAAGAGATTTAGCAAGTTGCGGTGTGAGCTAAATATCTTAGAGTCTTTGAATGTTCTTTGAAAAAGGACACTCATCCTAACTCTTATGCAAAATTGATGACTTAGATGTGCAACACATGAAGAAAGGTTTTTCTTCAATCAATGAAGAATAACACTCTAAGTGTGAAGAAATTAATGAAGAATTTGATTCTCAGAACCCTACGACAATTGTACGCGGTGTCTGAAATCATCATTCTTATACGGTGGGTCACGCCACCACCGAAGTTGAAAATCTTCAATTTGAGTTTTTCCTCAGTTTTTGAAATTCTTCAGTTTTTCAAATTCTTCAACTTTGCAAAATCTTCACTGCTTCTGTCGTTTTTCTTCATTGGCTATATATATATATGGGTTTATGTCCTCTACAGCATTCACTTATGCCTATTTCTTTAAGTTGCATTTTCTGCTAAGTGAATGTGATCAGACCCTTCCCCCTCTATGCTATACTCAACCCAATCTATTCACAAATTCTTCATGTGCGTTCTATTAAAAACTCGTTCAAAATCTTCACTGTGTCCTTGTCAGCTGAAGAAATTGCGAACGGAACTTTAAAACTAATCTTATAAAAAAATTCGGCTTTGCCGCCCAAACCATTCCGCTTCCTACGATAGACTTATCTATTCACCCATGATCTAACACAATCTCCACTTTTCAGTATGTGGGTGACACATGTCAAGCGAATGAGAAGGGCCAGGGGCACGTTCGTCCTAAATCAGGCGAACAGTTTTTCACTGTGACTATAAATACCCCCTCACCCCTTCCTCACTTCCTTTACTCTGCTCGACTGCTCTCTCTCTCGCTCGAGCTTCTCAAACCCTAGCGCCACCGCTACTCCATCGTCGCCGGTGAGGAAGAGCTTCACTGCCTCGACCTCATCGCCGTCGTACTCGCGCCGGCCGCAGAAATCTTCACTCCGCCGCCACCGTAGCTGTCTTTCTCCGCCAAGTTAGGGCGTGGAAGATCTGAACCGATGAGCTTCAAATCTACATTTCTCAGTTCGTCGTGTTCTTCATCAGGGTAATTAAAAGTTACTTTTACTGCCCTCTTTGATTCAAATTTTCTCTACAAAATCTTCAAAGGTGTTTTATTCTTCAAATCCTCACACAGAAAACACCTCACTAGTCATCTGCTCTTGATTCATTTCTCTAAGCATCATTTATCTTCAAGATTCCTCAATTGTGTGGATCCTCAATCTATACAACTCTGGAACCTAAGACAAAGAATGCTTAGTGAAATTCTTCAAGACTCATCTGGTAAAATTCCTCAAACTTGTTCTTTTTGAAAACCTTCTGAGAACGCATATGACCTCTTCAAATTCCTTGCAACTATACTCTGTTCACAGGTACTCATGTCCGCTGCTGAATCACTAGGTTCTCATCAACTTAACTCATTTGCAGCGTTCCTCGGAGAAAAGTTGCATACTTCTTCAGAGAATTCGATCGTTCAAATCCCTCAATTGAAGAATATGGCAGACGGTAAGAAACCACAGAAAGGAGGAAAGAGGCCTGAGGTCATGACTATGTTTGAAATACCTGAGGACATCTATGCTGACTATTGCACACCTGATGAGGCTAAGTTCGGAAAGGAGAACAAAAATCAGCGCAAAGTGCACATACAGAGGATTGAAAGGAGATGGGCAAGAGAATGGACGGAGTACAGATATGTAACTCCAAAGTATATGAAGAAATTCGCTCTAAATCCTCCATGCCCAAGAGCTCCATTGGCACCTGGCCAAGAAGCTGACCCCACCAGCATCAAGCGTGGTGAGGATTTCCCTGAAGAATGGGCCAAACGCCAAGCCAAGTTGGCAAGACAAGCCAAAGAAGCAGCGAGGAAATTCAATGAAGACTCTGCTACTGCCACTGCCACTGAGGCCTCTGTCAGGCCTAGAAAATCAATGGCAAAGAAGCCCGCTCACAAGCCAAGTGCTTCACCAACTGTGCCCTCACGGCCAAGTTCCTCAGCAATGCCCTAACGGCCAGATTCTTCAAAGCCCTCATGGCCAGTTCCTCATGTTGCTCCTGCTCCTCCAAAGTCCTCAGCTCCTCCCCCAAAGTCCTCAGTTGCTCCGGCAAAGTCCTCAACACCTGTACATTTGGCCACGTGCCAAAGGACTGCAGGCATCTCTATTGCCTATGGTGTCTTAGCGAGTTCCTCAGCTGCACCAAACTCTTCATCAGGCCCCACTCTGCTGAAGACAAAGGCAACAGCTGGTCGAGGTCCTCGGCCAAATCTGAAGAAGAAACAGGTTGCCTTCCAAGTGCCATCTGACGATGAAGATGATGATGATGAACTTGCAGAAATCATCAGAGATAGGCAAGAAAGGGCCGCTAGAGCCAAAGGCACAACTATTCCACTGCTTTTGGATCCAAAGGTGATCCTCGACTACATTGATCTCTGGCACAAGGACCCAAACACTCCTATGCCTGATTTTCATTTGACTCGTGGCCAAAGTCACGTGCTGACCCATTTCATCAATGAAGAGAAATGGAAATTTGAGAAGGCTAGACAAATCAAGAAGGATTAGTTCAGGAAAGAGAAGTTCCTGAAGCCTCTACTCATTAAACTGAAGAACATGCCAGTACCGCTGATGACTATCAAGATGCTGATGAAAATGCTAGTTCTAGGGCTGATGACTCCATTCTAGCCGCTAAAGACATTGCCAGGGCATCCACTAGTGGTGCGCCTGAAGAAGTCAGGGCAACTGCATCAGTTGCGCCTGAGGAAATTGAAACAGATTCCTCAGCTCTTCCTGCGCCTACACCAACTCCTACCCTTCCATCTGCATCAGATGTGAGGAAGACCAAGGCTGCAAAGAGAGCTGCAGTGAAGAAAAAAGGAAAGCATCATCTGCTATAGATTCTTCAGCTCCGAAGAAAATGAAGCCTATGACCAGCTCACTTGAAAATCCAATTGATGTTGTTCCGATTTCCACCCTGCCATCAAAGGACCTTGTTCCTTTTGGTGAAGAATATGTGATCCCTAGCAGATCTGATGAAGAAAATCATTCTTCTGCTTCGTCAGAGCAGATTGATGAAGAAATTGAAGTGGATGCGATCCCTTCAACGCCTATTGCTTCCTCGCCAATGCCTCAGTTCACAGCTGAAGAGGCTGGCGTTGAAGAAATTGAAGATGAAGAAGTGGATATTGGATGCACTATGCCTGTGATGAATGATGACTTTTGGGAAAGTCAGCATCCCAATTCTCCACACTTCACCCCAATACAACAAATACCTCAGTCCCCTGCACCAACCGTTCAAATAGGCTCTGAAAAAACTCATCCTACCTCGTCTGTGCATGAAGAAATTCTAGCGACTAGTGCTGAAGAAACTGCTGCTGCTGATCCTTTGAACATGCAGACTGCCAGTGAAGAGGAACCAAAAATTCCTCAGCCTGAAGAACCGGAGATTGCAACTCCTGAGGTTGTGATGTAACTCACTGACACTCCTCTGCCCAAGCCAAAGGATCCATTCTCAAAGAAGCAAAAGTTCAAGGCTGCAGATTTCTTCAATGAGCATGTGTTCTTCACTGACTACAATCCCTATGATTCTGCTCGCATAAGGAAGAGGCGTTTCTGGACTGCTAGTCAAGCCAATTTCTATTCCTCTGTGCTATTTGACAAAGACAAAGTCTTCGATCATGCACATATTCCTCACGTGGACATGGAATCTCTGCCAGGCTTTGAGCCTGTCCTCAATGTTCTTCACGATGCTGGATTGCTGAATTTCTGCACTGACATCTGTGATTGGAATGAAGAACTCATTCTTGAATTCTATGCAACGCTGCACATCACAGGAAATTCTGAAGATGTGAACTCTTGGGTGCTGGACTGGATGTCAGAAAATACTCACTACAAGGCACCAGCAACTGAATTGCTTCGTGCCCTCCCACTCAGTCCTCCCCTTGATGGTGCTCGTTGCGTCTACAGTGAACCTGAGCTTACAAATCATTACATGCAAGTGCTGATGAAGCCTTTGAAGCCAGGGCAGGCCCCTCGAACCAAATTCCTCGTCAAGGAATTACTGTATGTGCCACGGACTCTCTATCGCATTCTGATGAAGACATTGAGTCCTATCAAAGGCCACGACTCAAATGATGAAGAAATCGTTGGCATCATGAGGAATATGCTTTTCAATATCATTCATGGCGTTCCCGTCAACTTCCATGATTTTTTCATGAGGACTCTGGCCAATATTGTTATGTCACCATTTGAGCTGAAGCCTTATGCACCATGGATTATGAGGTTCATCAGGACAAGGTCTTCACTCAATTATAAAGATGATACTCTGAACCACGGCAGCTATTTGCCTCCAATTGAAGTCCTCAAACAGACATTTCCCTCAGTTGATGACAAAGGCAAGGTAGCTGCTGTGATAAATGAAGGCATTCATCCATTGGATGGTCAATTTCGCAAAGCTGCATCCTACTCCACCAATGATGACTCTGCCACACATGACTCTGCCGCCAACACCTTTGCCAAGCAAATTCCTCAAGCCACAGCACCCAGGGTGATGACTGATCGTGAGTTACTCCTTAGTCTTCATCAGAAAGTTGATCGCAATCATAAATGGGTCAAGCGTCAGTTTGGTTCAATTCTTCACAACATGACCCCCACACACAATGCAGTGAAGATAAACCACTACTACCTCCATGAAACCTTCAACCGTACCTGGGCTGTTCTATCTCATGTCTACAGCGCAGAAGATCTGAAGACAATGGGCCTCAAGGAAGAATTTGATTGGTCTGCACCTCCACCCAAGAAATTCAAGAGGGTCAATGTTCCTCCCTTGGTGGCCAGCTCCTATTCTTCATCGCGCGACACTGATGAAAATGAAGACTTGGAAGACACTGCGGCAGGCCTTACTACGACAACCGACCCCGACAACACTGACGCTCCTCCATCAACTTGATATTCTTCAGGGGCGTTAGTCCTCAGTTTCGATCCTTTTGGTCATTCGATGACAAAGGGGGAGAAATCTGAGTTAGTCTTCAAGCGGGTCTATTATATGGGCGTTTTTTTGCTAAGTTACAACTCCCGCTCTTCTGAAACTTTTATTGGATCGAGTTGTAATCTTAAAACCGATGGTGCTCTGATACTTTTGATGCACCGTGCTCTCATACTTTTGATGTGTTATTCTGCATGCTTGTTCCTTGTTAATATTATTGCACACATGCTGAATTTCTTCAGGCACCATATTTCATCATGCATTTCAAATTCTTCATATTATATGTCAAATGCATGTATGAATTACAAGATATAGGGGGATATCTCCATGATTCAACTCTTCAAGTGTGCATTGCTTCAAAAGCAAATTCCTCACTATGCACATCTTTAGGGGGAGTTCTTCTATATCTTGCAATCAAATTCCTCAATATCAGTACTTACACTTCATATGTTTATCCCCGTTGAAAACTTAACCTATATTGTCATCAATCACCAAAAAGGGGGAGATTGTAAGTGCATCTA
This sequence comes from Triticum dicoccoides, assembly GCF_002162155.2. Taxonomy (NCBI): domain Eukaryota; kingdom Viridiplantae; phylum Streptophyta; class Magnoliopsida; order Poales; family Poaceae; genus Triticum; species Triticum dicoccoides. Next base: position 324,636,588 of record NC_041391.1, on the reverse strand, counting down.
GTGCCCCTTAGTGATTTTCGTGTATTGAAGACTTATAGGTTAAGGGACTAATGTGTTTATGAGTGTACACAGGTCTATAAGTCTATGAGGAGTTTGATATTGATAGAGAAAGTCGACCCCTAAAAATGAATATCTTCAGCTGAAGATTTTGGTATTCCTGAAGACTTTCATGAAGACTTTGAAAGTGCAGAAATTGGTGTGTCCATGAAGACTTGATATTCATGCAAGGAATATGAAGCTTGAAGACTTTCGTTTTCATAGTTTTGTTTTTCCCCTTCTTGAGTCATAGGAAACATCGTACTATTAAAGGGGGTCGAGGAAATAGTAAGGAAAATTTTTCATGTGATGCTCAACTCAAAATCCTACACCTATCAATCCCTTCGAGTGAAGCCATTGGAAATCTCATACAGTTCAGTCAATTTCTTCAGTGATAGAGACAAAGTTCTTCTGGTCGCTGAGGAATTTGTTCTGACTGAGGAGTTAGGAATTCGCCAGTGCGGATTGCCTACACAGTGAGGAACATGATAGCCCTGAGGAATTTGAGAGTCAAAATTCTGACCGTTGTTGTGCTGCGCGCCAGCTGTCCCAAAATATCTTATCCACCTAACGGTCATATCATTGAAGGGCATTTATGTCTTATCATGTCGGGCTGCTCCCTAGGCTATAAATAGCCGCCCCCCTACAACCACTAGCTGGTTGGCTGCTCCGAGAGAAACTGACACTTGTCATTTGAGAGCAACCCATCCTCCGAGGACTTTGAGCAAAAATAATCGAGTGAGGAAAAACCCCAACCCAAACACCTACAAACCCAAAGTCATTGAGCATCACTGAAGAGATTGATCCTGCGTGGATCCGACGCTTGTTACCTTTGAAGACTGTGCTTCTTCCAGACGGTTAGGCGTCATGGTCTAGAGCATCCAAGAGGAATTGTAGACCGCCGAGTGACCGAAGTCTGTGAAGGTTTAGAAGTCGCCTGAAGACTTACCACGAGTGATTGGACGAGGTCTGTGTGACCTTAGTTCAGGGAGAATACGGTGAGGACTAGGTGTCCTGAGCTGCGTGCTCAGCGACTGGGTGTCCGGGACTGTGTGTCCTCGAGTTTAAATACTCAGCCGCTCCAACCAGACGTACAACTGAGACAACAGTTGGAACTGGTCTACCAAATCATTGTCTTCACCAACCTTACTGGTTCTATTTCCTCAACTCTTGCATTTCTTCATTACTGTGTTGAGTGATTGTTCATATCTGTGTTTGAAGACTTTGACTGAAGACTTTCTCAATTTCCTCAGTTCAATTTCTTCAGTCTGTCTGTCTTCATCTTGTGTTATCCTATGTTTACGCTTTCTGTACTCTGTGTTTGTCTTCATTTCATCATGATGACTATGTGTGTATTCTGTCATGCTTACTTCTAAGTACTTATTCCGCTGCAAGTAGTTCTTCGCTAAGGAATTTCCTCACCGGTAAATTCCCCAGTGAAGAATTCATAAAAATCGCCTATTCACCCCCCTCTAGTCGATATAACGCACTTTCAGGACTCTGCCGAAAAGAGACCATCACGGCTAGACACGCGGTTGTTGCGTTTTAATTCGTATCTGATGTCAAGTTATCTACAACGAGATATTAACAAATTCCCATCTGCCACATAACCGCGGGCACGCCTCTTGAAAGTTTATACCCTGTAGGGGTGTCCCAACTTAGCCCATCACAAGCTCTCACGGTCAACAAAGGATATTCCTTCTCCCAGGAAGACCCGATCAGTCTCGGAATCCCGGTTTACAGACATTTCGACAATGGTAAAACAAGACCAGCAAAGCCGCCCGAATGTGCCGACAAATCCTGATAGGAGCTGCACATATCTCGTTCTCAGGGCACACCGGATTGTCCAAACTTCCGGTAGGCTAGCCCAGAGTTGCCCCTGGTGACCACCGGCGGCTGACAGGTTGGACCAACACTCACGACGAGCATTGGCCCGGGGGGTAAAAATAAGATGACCCTCGGGAGCGCGACTCCCAAGGGAAAAGGGCTAGGTGAGGCAAATGTAAAACCATGGTTGGGCCTTGCTGGAGGAGTTTTATTCAAAGCGAACTGTCAAGGGGGTCCCATAAATAACCCAACCGCGTGAGGGACGCAAAATCCGGGAACATAATACCGATATGACGGAAACTAGGGCGGCAAGAGTGGAACAAAACACCAGGCATAAGGCCGAGCCTTCCACCCTTTACCAAGTATATAGATGCATTAATTAAATAAGAGATATTGTGATATCCCAAACATAATCCTGTCCACCATGGAGCAATCTTCAACTTCACCTGCAACTAACAACGCTATAAGAGGGGCTGAGCAAAGCGGTAACATAGCCAATCAATGGTTTGCTAGGAAGGGTGAAAAAGGTTAGATGGCTATCATGGCAATTTGGGAGGCTTGATAAGCAAGTGGTAGGTAACGCAGCATAGCGATAGAACGAAGCAACTAGCATAGCAATGATAGTAGTGAGATCCAGGATAATGGTCATCTTGCCTGAAATCCCGTTAGGAAGAAGAACGAGTCCATGAAGAAGATGAAGCCACGAAGATGAACCAAGCATAGACGAACGAATCCTCACGATCGCAACGAAACGGGAACTATCAAGAAGAAACACACGACATGGTAAACACACCACACATGAACAAGGCATGATGCACAACCAAGTATGATGCATGTCCCGTTTAATGAGGCATGGCATGGCAAAGTGCAACAAACAACACTACAAATTAAGTGTAGCTCAATATGCAACGAGTTGCATATTGACGAAACACCACATGACTTATTTAGTTCCCTCTCGTTTAGGTACCCATCAATATTAAATGTTGTTAAACGTCGCAAGAGGTGAAGCATAATAAAACTACCTATCTAGGCAAGTTTAAATGAGGCCGGAACAACAAACAACAATTCTGGAAAATCCTGATATGCATAATATGAATTTTGTACTGTTCTGCCCTAAACCATATTTTAATGTTGTTAAACAGGGAAATAAAGTACACCATGTTAATCTAAGCATTTTTCCACCCCATTTACATATAAAGATTATTAAAAATGGAGCTACGGTTATTTAGTTATGAAATAAACCATTTTAACATGGCACTTAGCAAAAAAATGCAAACAACTTTTTTTAACATTTCAAACATGGATGAAAGTGGCAAATTATGAAACTAGACATAATTCTAAGAATTTTACATATTTGGAGTTTTTACATATGATGCATAGTTCATGAGTTATTATATGCATGATGCTCGGGGTCCAAACTGTAAATATGTAGTTTTCTGGATAAATGCGAAAATCACAGCGCATGAAATAAAATACTACGGGCCGAGATAGATGGATCTGTGCTCCTCACAGTGGGCTCTAGGGAGCTCGCAGATCCGGGCCCGATGCGGTGCGGGAGTGGCTGGAGCTGGGCCAGTGGCTGGATAGGCCAACGCGGGCGGCACACGGTCAACGGGCAAGACGAGCGGGCGTCCTCTGCTCGACTAGAAACAGAGCTGCGGCGGCGCGGGCAATTCAGCAGGAGGACGGAGCGACGGGAACGGGGAAGATCGCCGAATCTGGGCGGCGGGAGCCCATCTCCGAAAATGGCGGCGCCGGCTGGTGCTCCTGTTCGAGGCAAAGGGTAGAGACATAGATTAGAGGGAAAAAGCAGAACACGAAGAAGAGGAGGCAGGGTACGGCGACATGACCTGGGTAGTCGCCAGCAAAGGCGTCCATGGAGGGGTTTGCGGTAGCGGCAGCAGGTCGAGCTCCTGCTCGAGGAAGAAGGCGCGCAAGGGGCTCGGCGGTTGGGGTCTCGAAGCGAACTAGAGGATTGAGCAACAGAAGGAGGCAGCGGCGCTCGCTCGAACCGGATGAAGCAGAAGCGAGGTCGGGCATGGCGACGCGGGACTTGGCGAAGGGTGGCGCGACGAGGGACTTAGGGACGTGGTTCCGGCGACGAGGCGTTAGCAGGGGAGGCAGACGAGGCGCTGGCATTGCACCTCCTTCGTGCAGAGAACGAGCGGGCCAGGCAGGGGACCAGGCGCCCGATGGCTTGAAGGTCGCGCGGCGGCAGACTTGGTACAAGGGCCTTGGGGCTCCGGTAGCGCCGGGAACGGCGAAAATGGAAGAATCTGGTCGTCGGCGCCGGATCCGGACCACGACGGCACGGACGGAGCTCGGGGACGGTACTGCAACTTCGGTTGGCAGCGAGCACCTCGTGAAGATAAGAGAGAGAGATGAGAAACCGGAGGGAGAGAGGGACAGAAAGAGAAGATTGGGGGGAAGGCGCTGTGGTGCTCATCTTGCTAGCTGCTGGTGGCCGGCGTGAGGGGGACGAGGTGAGGACGAAGCGCTCAGTTGGGGGGTTCGAGCGACGAGAGGAGCGGGCGGTGGTGCGATTGGATGGATGGATCAATGGAATTGGCTGGGATCGATTGGGGAGATGGGGAAAACAAGGTGGAAGCTCGGGCTGTGGTTGTTGGTGGGATGGGGATCCCAATGAAGGAGGGGATCAGCGGCGATGGGACAAGCTCCCAAGGTACAAGGCAGAGTGGGTGGCGGCGGTGGGGAGGATTAGATGGATGGATGGGACAGGGCTAGGGTTTGCACTGATTTAGAATGTAGGTGGTCTTTATATATAGAAAGGAGAGAGGTTTGGATCATCCGATCCAGATTGGATGGCTCCGGGTCAAACGGGTGGCCTAATCAAATAACCAAAAATATTGAGGGGATGTTTGAGGTTGATCCGGACCCAACGGTGACGACTGAGCGGTTCGGGTTCAGATGAGTTTCGAACGCGCACACGAGGGGGTCTATGCACTATGCAGAGAGATAAGGCGGACAAAGAAGAGGGAAACAAGAACCCGGTTGGTCTCGAAACGGTCAACGAAAGCAAGGGGGGACGCGGCAACTACGAGCGGATGCAAGTTTGAAAACAATGACGGCAACAGAGTGCCGATGCAATGCGAATGATGCGATGATGAATGCAACAAACAAATAAAACACAAAGCAGCAACGAAATAACTGGAAGGCTTCTGAAGCGTCGGTCTCAGGGCGTTACAACACTCCACCACTACAAGAGGATCTCGTCCCGAGATCCAGGATGGCACCGGAGGGAAAACGTGGGAGGAATAGGTAAAACAAAGTTGCTTCTTTGACAAACGAGTGAAACCAAAGAACCTTGAGAGGTTGAACAGTTTCGAGAAAAGAATACAATGAAGATGAACGAAATTGAAAACATTGCGTTAGAAAAGAGGAACAAGGAACACTACGAGAACCTTATAGGTTGAAAGACTAAAGAAAAAGGGTTAGAATGGACAAGAAGTACATGCAAGCACTCCGGTTGAAACGAGATGTACGGGGAACGATACAGGTCAATTACGACAACACTCCGGTTGGAAATGGAAGGCATAGAATAAGAACTTGGTAAAATTAAAGCACTTGGATGAGACTCTGAATAAAAGAGGAATGATAGACACAACACTCCAGTTAAATGGATAAGCACGAAAAGAACACGATCTTCACAATTCAAGATGATGAGCGAAGAGAGCAACATCACATTGTCTCCGGAAGAAGGAATAGAAGATGGATCATTGGAATAAAAGAATGGAGAAGGAAATGCCAATTTCTGCCACAAATGAGCTTGGAAAGCACCCTTCCAAGAAGGTTATAACGTAGTTGTTGGAAAACCAACAACGAAAAGAATAAGCTTGTAGTGGGCTTATGGAAACATCTCAACACTTGAGGTGAAATTCTGCCACTAACAAAAAACAATTGCTTGTTTGAGATCAAAGAAGAGATGAAAACTTCTTTCGCCGAGAGGATAGGAGAAAACTCGGATCATTGATAAGCACCACAAATAGCAACATTCCTTAGGGAAGGCTTTAGGTGAAATCTATACCAAGATAACTCCAAAGAAGGGATTGATGGATTTAAAATACCTCATTCTTGACGACATGTGAATCACGAAACATGAATGGAAATTGTCAAGAATGATATAACACCATCTCAAAAGATAAGGTAGGAGAATTGCTCTTAGGAATGCAAGATGAAGAATGCTTGAACGCCTCAAAACAAAACATGTGTTGAGCACCATGTTTAATTTGGAGTATAGCTTGGCGTGTCAAAATTCCAAGAGAAATCTTGAAGAACGACCGAAGATGAAAAGAATCCTTGAAGAACCACCATCCGTGAAGAAACTCTCGAAGAACTCCGGATAGATAAAAAGAAGGTCGTAAGAAAAAGAAGCTTGAAAAGAATAATATGAATCCTTGCATTGATTTAGATGGATCTTCGTGATGATATAATTGAGAGAGTTTGGAACTCTGGGAAAAGAAAAGATGAAACAATTGAAACCGCGAATTTGATGAACCTCCGGAATAAGGAATTAAACACTTGGATGAAACAAGAATAAGAATTACGTTATGCGTATCCTTCACCAATTTAAATTGATGACAAGCAACGGATTTGGCATACTACTTATTCTTCTAGAGGGATTAAGGATAGAGATAGCGCAAACTTGAGAAGGTATTGATGGAACCACCGGTGGGATTTGGAAACAATGAATGAATTGTTATGGTAGCAAAGGAAGAGGAATCTCGAACGAACCACCGTAAGAATTGAAAATGAAAGTAGCAAAGGCACAATTCAACGGGAAGAATTGGAAAATGAATGAAGATACTTGAGGGATTTAGATACATGAGAACGAAGAGAACATGATCTGATTAGAGGATATTTGAACGATTCACTAGTAAGATTTGGAGAACGGTAGCTACACGCTGAGAATGAAGAATTATGACATGATGGCCTTCGAAGGAAAGAAATGGAAACAACTCATGAAATGCTCCGAATGGTAAGAAAAGAATTCTCGCAATCTAAAACAATTATGAGAGGATGGCATCAAGCTTGAACTACGCCTCTTTGGAAGCACGGGTAAGGATTTAAGAGGAACTCTTCTTCGGTCTTCAAAATCCGAGAATGACGACGAGAAACACCACAATGACAATTTATGAGACACTTCGGAGCAATGAAGAATAGAAATGTTGAACCAATGATGAAAATGTTTTAAAAGCGATCTTGGAGAAGGAATATGACTGATGATAATTCATTCTTATGTCAAACTTGGAAATGAATTTGAGAATCGCTCCTGATAATTAGAAGAGTCAGGTAAGATCCTGGGAAAAGACCTTTGGGTTAGGGTCCACTCGAAAGAAACATCGTTGAAGGATTTCTTGAAATAAAGATTGCACCGGTAGAATTAAATGGCTTGAATGAGATAACAATCTCGAGATATCTTGAACGGATTGAGAATGGAAACACAAGTCTTGTGATATATCTTCAGCACTCCAGAACAAATGAATAGGAAGAAGTGAATGATTAAGAGGTGCATCGGCATGAGAAAGCATTAGAAACGAGGAAAGGAATATGATGAATATCGAAAGCTTGAATTGGATCCACAGGAGAAGAAACAACAATGAAGGATGATGAACTTGAAACTGTTGAGCATCTTCATGGGAAATCACCGGATAAGAACATTGAAAGAAAAGAATGAAGAGACTTCCCACAAATAAAAGGATACATGATTAAGAAATCTGAGTCCTTGAAGAAAAGGGGTGGGAGGGCAGGAAAACAAAGGAAACTTGGGGATGGATGTAACAAACACCGGTGAGAAAACTTAGAGTTGATCTTGCGGATGTTGAAAATGATCGGATCCACTTGAAGAGAAGCACACCGGTTGGAAAAGAATTAACATGATGACCTCGATGATGAAGAAGGATTATTATTCACATAGCAATATGAGAACACCGTTTGAAAGGTATGGAATCAACAATTGACATTGAAGCAACTCAAATACCACAACTCAAAACAAAGGATTGGCTTGTAGAAATAAGCCGGTACAAACATATGATAGAGATTTCGTCCGAAGTTTTCGTGGTGGGGCCCACACGGGCTCGATCGTACAGCACCATCATGTACAAGGCAGTGCACATGACATACGAAGCGTCCCCGAATCGGCATAGCCAAGGATTCTTTAAGACACAACGAGACCACTGTAAAAACGACTGTGGATAGGCGGACCACTAGACGTCGAACCCCAATCTCATATCATGCATCTGTCGGAAAGATATTCTAGGAGCTACTTGAATTCATACCTATAAAACTCCCGAAACTTTCTGGTTATGCAATCTGGTGTTGGGGATACAGGGGAAGCAATATATCTCACCCAAACTAACAATCCCTACATCCAGCTGTATCCATCCGTCAACACATAACCAAGAAAACTCCGGAAATCGTGTACCTCAACCTTCGAAAAGCATCCGTTATACGAGCTATGCCAATACTCCCGAACTCCCCAGTACTGGGTGGTGTCGAGGTTATCTCACCAACAACTGCATAAAAGAGATTTCCGATGTCGGGAAAACTCAGGTATTCCAGAACTGCAACGATAAAATTGTGACGACAACACCTCGGAGCTCAACTCCCCGGGACACTGCCACAACCCCTAAATGTCAGGAGTCACCAAGAACAATGTTCTCGTCACAAGACTATCAAAACAATTCCAAGATACCCGCGCAATCCTAAAAAAATTGTGAAAAATTGAGAAGAGGAAAGACAAAACATCTACGTCAAGAGTCCTCACCGGAGCAACAAAGGGGGCTGAGGAGTAAAAAGAATCCTACTCTCCGATATATATAATCCTAAGACTGAAAATAGTTTTCTTCTAGACTCAACAACGACCAACTATCAAGGGGGCTCCTATGGTGGGTCGAGGCTCTGATACCAACTTGTCACGCCCAATATGTGATACTATCCTAAAGAGACTCGAAGGTCCCACCAAGGATAGAACCGCATATTGATACGCTTTTGCAAGGTGGATGTCATTACATCAACATTACATAATAGATGGGGGTACATACAAAAGGCATACAATACCACGCGAATACAACATCATCTTACATAAGAGCACCATCCAACTACGGATGAAACACAAACAGAAACTCAAACGACATCCACCCTGCTAGCCCAGGCTGCCGACCTGGAACCTATCCCCTGATCAAAGAAGAAGCAGAAGAAGAACTCCAAAACAAGCAAGCATCTCTCTCGCGTCATGATCATTGCATAACCTATACCTGCATCTGTTGTTGTAGTAATCTGTGAACCACGAGGACTCAGCAATCCCATTACCATGGGTATCAAGACTAGCAAAGCTTAATGGGGAAGGAAGGGGTAAAGTGGTGAGGTTGCAGCAGCGACTAAGCACGATATGGTGACTAACATACGCAAATAAGAGCGAGAAGAGAAGCAAAGGAACGTTCGTGAAGCTAGCAATGATCAAGAGGTGATCCTAACTCCTACTTACGTCAAACATAACCCAAAAACCGTGTTCACTTCCCGAACTCCACTGAAAAGAGACTGAGGGAGTCCTGGACTAAGGGGTGTCCGGATAGCCGAACTATCATCATCGGCCGGACTCCAAGACTATGAAGATACAAGATTGAAGACTCCGTCCCGTGTCCAGATGGGACTTTCCTTGGCGTGGAAGGCAAGCTTGGCGATATGCATATGTAGATCTCCTACCATTGTAACTGACTCTGTGTAACCCTAGCCCTCTCCGGTGTCTATATAAACCGGAGGGTTTTAGTCCGTAGGACACAACAACAATCATACCATAGGCTAGCTTTTAGGGTTTAGCCTCTTTGATCTCGTGGTAGATCCACTCTTGTACTACCCATATCATCATTATCAATCAAGCAGGAGTAGGGTTTTACCTCCATCGAGAGGGCCCGAACCTGGGTAAAAACATCGTGTCCCTTGTCTCCTATTACCATCCGCCTAGACACAGTTCGGGACCCCCTACCCGAGATCTGCCGGTTTTGACACCGACATTGGTGCTTTCATTGAGAGTTCCTCTGTGTCGTCATAATCAGGAAGGATGCCTCTTCCCGTCTTTAAAGACGGAACCATCGCCAATGGAGCTTTAGCCACCGGACAAACTATCCGGCTAGGTTGTTTTCTTATGACCACCTGTTCGGCCGCCGCTCCGACGACGACCTCTTGGGTCATCAAAAGCGATCTTCACGTCAACTCGGAATTCGCCGAGCTGCTAGATCTGATGGAGCTCTCCTTCGTAAACAAGCTCTTGGATCGCATCGCCGCCCTGAGAGTCGCTACAGACTATAATCAGATTGGGCTTAAAACCGATCTGAGAGAGATCAACTCTCCCCAGGCTACCCACCACATTGCGGTGGTGGAGGAACAAAGCGGCGACTCTTCTTCTATATTGAAGACCAGTTATGTCCGGATTCCTGATCCCTCCATGCCGGATTCCCGCGGTGGGACGGACGTCAATCAAGTACTGAACCTAAACTCAGGCAGCGGACCAGATTCGTTGGACAACATCCAGCAATCCGAGCTTCCAAATTCGAAACTTTTCGGCCCTTGAGCCTCAAGTTGGGCAGGGTTCCGGACTTAATGCCACCCGCGCACCCAAACATAAGCGATCTATCTCAAATCCGGCAAGAGCCCACGGAGACAGTACATCATTACTGGGCCAGATTCCTCCTGGTTATGGACAGGATAAAGGACTGCGTGAGGAAAACACAATCTCAATTTTCTGCAACAATTGCACGGACAAGGGAATTGTGAACGCCGTAAGCCATCGCGAAATTACACGCTTCGCCGACCTGGCGTCCATAGTACGAAAGTATTGTGCGATGGAGAGTGCCTGGAAAACCGAAACTAAGTTTTGGGACAATCCGGCTCCGAACACAACCCTAGTTCGAAATAACCGAGTGCATCACGCCCAGGCACCTGGGACAAAAGCCAAAAAGCAAAAAACCCCTAAAGGGCACGGAACCGTACTGGAGGGATGGCACAGCGGACCCTGTAAAATCCATAGTACAGAAGGCGCCAATCCAACACATAGCCTTCGGGCATGTTGGATACTACGGCAGGTGGCCAAAAGTGGTGAAGAGCTTCTAGCCCCGGAGAACCAGCCCAACAGTACCAGTACGGTATTAACAGTCTTTGAGACTTTCGCATCAAATAATATGCGGAAACGAACAATCCGCAGCCTCGCCGAAGTATACCAAGTAGCAACAACAAATCCATGGAGCAACACGGCTATTACCTTCAACGCCAGCGACGAACCTAAATTCCGAACAGCCCGAGCACGAGCTGCATTGGTCCTCAGTCCGATAGTAGACGACTTTCGTCTTACCAAGGTACTCATGGATGGCGGCAGCGGATTGAACCTCATCTACGAGGAGACCCTTCGAAAAATGGAAATAGACTGGAGCCGCATTGAGCGAAGCAGCACTACCTTTAGAGGAATAATCCCTAGTCGGGAAGCGCGCCGCACAGGAAAAATTGCATTAGATGTGGTGTTCGGCTCGCCGGACAACTACAGGTCCGAGGAGGTCACGTTCCAAGTGGGCCCGTTCAGCAGCGGATATCACGCTTTATTAGGGCGAGAGGCATTCACAATTTTCCAAGCCATACCCCATTATGGGTACATGAAGCTTAAAATGCCCGGCCCCAATGGAATCATCACTCTTGTCAGTGATCCGGACATAGCGCTCCGCGCTGAAAATAAGACAGCCACACTAGCCCTAGAGGCACCATCCGAAGCCCTAGCGGCAGAGGAACTCACCACCCTGCGCTCCACGGTGAACAGGGACGATGTGATACTCAACAAGAGATCCAAGTCCACCTCTTTCAAACCAGCGGACGAAATAGTCAAATTCCAAGTCCATCCAACGGACCCCACAAAGACGGCCTCCATGGGGGCACAACTAAACCCTGATGTAGACGCCGCACTACGAGAATTCCTTCGGGAAAATTGGGATATCTTCGCCTGGCACCCTTCAGATATGCAAGGAATCCCACACAGGCTGGCAGAGCACAGCCTAAACATCCTAAAAGGATTCAAGCCAGTCAAATAGGCTCTTCGGCGATTCTCCGAACCCAAAAGACACGCAATGGGGGAAGAGGTAGCCAAACTATTAGAAGCCGGATTCATCAGAGATATAAAACATCCGGACTGGCTAGCAAACCTGGTAATGGTACCAAAAAAGGACAAATCCTGGCGCCTGTGCGTCGATTTTAAAGACCTTAACAAGGCTTGTCCAAAGGATCCTTTCCCCCTTCCCCGCATCGATTAAATCATCGATGCTACCGCAGGACACGATTCATTGTGCTTCCTTGACGCATACTCCGGATACCATCAAATCACGATGGCAGAGACAGACCAAGCCGCAACGACATTCATTACTCCATATGGACCATTCTGCTTCAACACAATGCCCTTCGGGCTCAAGAACGCCGGCGCAACATATCAGCGCATGATTCAGACATGTCTGGCAACCCAGATCGGCAAAACAGTGGAGGCATACGTAGACGATGTGGTCATCAAGACCAAACACGCCGAAACTCTAGTAGACGATTCGAGGCTCACATTCGACAACCTCCGAGCATATGACATTAAGCTCAACCCGGAAAAATGCGTTTTCGGCGTACCAGCCGGAAAGCTCTTGGGCTTCATTGTATCCGGTAGAGGAATTGAAGCAAACCCAGCCAAGATCCGAGCTCTGTCACAATTGGATATCCCAAAAGACCTCAAACAAATACAAAAATTGACAGGATGCATGGCGTCCCTAAGAGGCTTCATCTCCCGTTTGGGAGAAAAGGCATTGCCCCTCTATCGCCTCCTCAGGCGCACCGAACACTTCGAATCGACGGATGCTGCCACGGCCGGACTCGAAGAAATAAAGGCCATGTTGGCAACAAATCCGGTCCTGGCCGCGCCCAACTTGGGCGAACCAATGTTATTATATATCGCGGCAACACATCAAGTTGTAAGCGCGGTGCTTGTCGTCGAACAAGAAACTGAAGGACACAAATTCCCTCTTCAAAAACCAGTGTACTACGTGTCCACTGTCTTAACTCCATGCAAGTCCCGGTACCCACATTATCAAAAGATAGCGTACGCGGTGTTCATGGCATCCCGGAAGCTGCGACACTACTTTCAAGAGTGTTCAATAACAGTGGCCTCTGAAGTACCTCTCAACGACATTATAAACAACTGCGACGCGACGGGCAGGATTGCAAAATGGGCCATCGAGCTCTTACCATTCGACATAACCTACAAACCACGGCGAGCTATAAAGTCGCAAGTTTTGGCTGACTTCATCGCTGAATGGACTGAAGCCGAACTCCCTAAAGAGTACGGCGCATACTCCAATTGGATCATGCACTTCGACGGCTCTAAAATGTTGGCCGGCTTGGGGGCTGGCGTCGTCTTGACGTCCCCAACCGGAGACACAGTCCAATACGTACTTCAAATAATGTACACGGACTCCAACAACGCAGCCGAATACGAGGCCCTTCTACATGGTCTCCGGATGGCCATCTCCATGGGCATTCAACGCCTAGAGGTCCGCGGGGATTCAAACCTTGCAATATCCCAAGTAAATGGAGACTTTGATGCCAAGGATCCGAAAATGGCAGCCTACTGTAATGCCGTCTTAAAAATGTCAGCTCGGTTCGAAGGACTCGAATTCCACCATGTAGCCCGGGATAACAACCAGGCAGCCGACATGTTGGCACGCATCGGCGCAAAACGCGGCGCCGTCCCTCCAAACATCTTCCTGGAGCGGCTCTTTAAGCCATCCGTAGTATGGGAAGAGGAGTCCGGAAATAACAATCCGGAACCAACCGCACCGCCCAACACCGGACATTCTGACACAATTGGTGGCTCAGCCAATGAAATAACACCTTCAGCCCACGAAATAATGGTAGTGATTGCCCCGTGGACGGAACCACTCCTTGCCTACTTAATTAGGCAGGAACTCCCCGAAGACCAAAATGAGGCCCGCTGCATAGTTCGGCGATCTAAAGCCTACAAGGTCCATGAGGGAGAACTTTATAAGAAAAGCACAACCGGAGTCCTTCAAAGGTGCATCTCCGAAGAGGAAGGGCGAAATCTTCTGGCTGAAATTCACGCCGAACTCGGCGGGCACCATGCCGCAGCCCGGGCCCTTGTAGGCAAGGCCTTCCGTACAAGATTTTATTGGCCAACAGCCCGGGCAGATGCTAAGGACTTAGTCCAATGATGCGTCGGTTGCCAGCTCTTTGCTAATCAGAGCCACATGCCACCCACCACCCTCAAAACTATACCCATCACCTGGCCGTTTGCGGTCTGGGGGCTTGACATGGTTGGACCCCTTAAAGGGGGAACCCACAAGCAAAAATACCTATTGGTCATGGTGGATAAATTCACCAAATGGATAGAGGCCAAGCCCGTTAAGACGGCCGAATCCGGACCTGTGATAGACTTCATATCTGGGGTAGTACACTGTTATGGCGTCCCCCACAGCATCATCATTGATAACGACACGAATTTCACGGCCGACGAGGTTAAACTCTGGTGCAAAAATATGGGCATCAAGCTCGACTACGCTTCAGTCTATCACCCTCAAACTAATGGTCAAGTCGAACGAGCGAATGGTCTAATCATGAGCAGCATCAAACCCAGATTAGTGCGGTCCCTCACGGAATCTAACACGCACTAGGTAGAGGAGCTTGACTCCGTACTCTGGGGGCTGCGGACCACGCCAAACCGCACTACCGGATTCACACCATTTTTATGGTATACGGCGCAGAGGCAAGTTTGCCCTGCGATATAATTCATGACTCACCTCACGTGCGCATGTACGAAGAAAGAGAAGCCGAGTTGGATCGGCAGGACAGTTTGGACGCCTTAGAGGAGGAGCGTGACGTGGCAAAAGCCCGTTCCGCATTCTATCAGTAGCAGGCTCGAAGATATCAAAGCAGAGAAATACGGGCCAAAACTTACAATGTTGGCGAGCTAGTTCTACGCCTGCCGGACAAGAAAAAGGACAAACTTAAGCCCAAATGGGAAGGTCCCTTCATCATCGACCAAGTCCTGACCAGCGGAGCATACCGTCTACGTAACGCATCTGACAACCGACTCGAGCCGAACCCATGGAACGCAGCCCGTCTCCAAAGATTCTACGCCTAGCGCCGGACTAAGAGTTCGTCTCCTTCCTCCGTCCACCTTTTATATTTTCGCTATCTTTTGTTTCCCTCCTTTTTCCTCCCTTTTTAGTAAAAGCCTTTGAGGGCTGATTTGCGCATTGTTCGCACACACTTGATGTGCTACTCTCACTCATTATACCTGGGGGCTTCTTTAACAAAAGCTTATTTATACGGGCTTCATGCCCAACACATGTGTCATACTTCCGCATGTACCTTTTACTCACCATTATATGCATCGATATGACTTAAGTTTTGGCCAAGCTGGGTTGCCTGGCTCTTGTGCTTACCCCTACGTTCCCGATTGTTCGGCTAGGAGGTAAAGGGAGCACCTCTGCGATTGTTACTGCCGGGTCAGCCGGATGTGTACCTCAGACTGGGTGAAGCCGAAAGCTAGCGTTCTTAAGGGAATATTCGGTCGGTGACTTGAAAGATGATTTATTACTTATTTATTTATCTGCCCCCAGATGCTTTTTCTGCTCTTTTCGCAGTCCGAACATGCACTTTAGGGCATGCCTCCCAGGGAAAGGAACCCCTAACGGAACTATTCTCCCTGGAAGATGTTTCTTACTAACCATGTAATATAACATAACTAGTTGGGCACTTGTCTGATAAAGCACTAATGACCCCTACGCCTGGTCTCCATGCATGCCCCGGTTTTTACATAACCGTGAGGGTATTCGGACACACTCCGGACTGTTGGGTCCCGAGGTTGAAGCGAAAAGGTCTGCAAAGACAAACGATCTACAATCCGGCTAGAAGGCATTATACATGTCATTCCAAAATACATCATAAAATTGACTGATTGTACTCCTCTTCAATCCCATCTAACAGGCTGTCTAATTTACAGTCCCGTTGGGAATACTTAGCGGCCAACTCCACTTGGCCGTACATTAAGCTCACAGGGATCTCCTTCCCATCGGGCCCCACAGGTCCGACCTCGGCCATGTGGTTTGGATCCGACTTCTTGTATTGCGTCTTAACCATGGCCCAGGCCTCCCTGGCGCCTTGACGGCAGGCCGAGATCTTCCACAGACGGAAGCGCTGCCGTGCTCCCTGAAGCTTCTCCGCAAGCCCTCCAAGACCCTCGGGTAGGGAGACGGACGGCCACAAGGCCTGGGCGACGCCAATCATAGCATGCCGAACACGTTCGTGCAGTTGCAGCAGCTCGGGAAGTTGGTCACCCGTTGAACCAGGCATCTCCTCCGCAGGACGACCTGTGAGCACACCTACAGACACATTTCTGTCAATCGACTTCCTCGCCGAACTCTTCTTTTCAAAAGAGTTTGCTCAAGCACTTACTATAGATGCCGCGACGAAGCCGCCGATTCTCCTTGACGGAGTTAGACAGCTGGACCCGAACATCTTTTAGTTCTTCTCCCAGCTGGGTGTTGGCATCTTGGAGTTTGTTCCTCTCCTGCTGCACCCTCATAAGCACCTTCTCGCCGGCCTTCAGCTCGCGCAGCAGACGTTGCTTGTCCGGATCTAGTCCGGCACCCTCTGCAATATTATTGTCAGACTTACGCACAAGCCGCACTTCATAAACTGCTTATCTTTTCGAAGTATGTATTACCAGGGGGGGTCTCCGTGGCTCCCCCTGCAGCGGCTAGTGCGGCCTCAAGTTGAGCCTTGCATCCTTGAAGCTCCTGAGATAGGTGGGTATTCTTCTCTGTAAGATCCTGCATAATAAATGATCCTTAAATCAGTTATTCTAACTATTTTAAGTCTCGGGGGCTACTGGCATATATAACTATTAAAATTTCTTACCCGTATGTCCTTCACATACTGCTCCATGGCTCTGGTTAAACAATCTTGAGCGGCACGGAGGTGCGCTTCTCCTGCATTAAAGGCATTCAACGCCTCTGGGGAGAAACACGTGTCACGAAGAACTGTCCGGCGGCGCCTGTGATTCATGGCGCTCTCCACCTCAGACCTGGTGGCGGACAGCCTTTCGGTATCCTTCACTGGAGGAGCATCCGGGTCGCGCCTTACGCTCGCCTCCCCCTCCGAACTAGGCGTTGGAGCCTGGCTAGCGGAGGCCTGGCTGGCCACCTCTGCGGGCACAGTCCGACGAGCGCTTTTTCTCCTAGAAGAATTAGGAGCGTTAATATACCTCCCAGAAATCTTTCCCTTCAATACGGTGGTGCTCCATACCGTTGCGGCGATGTTTTGACTCGCGCCGCACTCCTCTTCCGCCTACTGGGCCGAACTGACCCTTGTTGGTCAGCCGTCGCGGATCCGGCTTCCCGCCCTAAAGGTACCTCCTGCAGGACACCGTTGGTATACAGTGTTCAGAAATAAGCATGGATGAGTAATAATGACAAGACCTCGGTCGCAGTTACCTAGGAAGCCGGAGTTAAACCAGGGTAGTCGGCCGTAATGGCAACTAAAGCATTGTCCATGCTAAGTTGGTGGAACACCCCATCGATCAGCTCCACCTTTATATCCGGATCCTCCTTGGAGGCCGGATCAATGGATCGTCCCGGATCCTCGGGTTGTGGAGCCGGGCTGTGTATGCCCTCCACATCCCGGCGCAGTTCCTGCATCGAAATCATAAAGTAAGACACTTAACTTTGAAAGCACGGATCGGATAGATAAACGTCCGCTTACCTAGCTCCGAGGGTTATTCATGGAGAATCCATTCAATGGACTCGTGCGGAGGAAGTCCTCCTTCTCCCCCTTGTATAAGCCGGACAGGATCTTCACCAGATCGGCAGTCGATCCCGGTCCCTTGCGGCCTTGACGGGTGGCATCGTTCTCCCCGTTGAAGTCCCACATGGGGTGGCCCCTATATTGGAGCGGCTGCACCCCTCGCATAATGCACATGGCCATGACTCCAATCATGGTCAATCCGGAATGGGCCAGTAACCTTATCCGGCCCATCAGGTATTGGACGCTCCTATCATCTTCCCGTTGAGGGCTCCGCGGGCGCCAACTCAGGCGTTTCTTCAGAGGAGCGTTGCTGAACTCCAGGATGCCGATCCGAACTGGGTCCAGCAGTGGAGCATCTTCCACATAAAACCATTCCGAAGACCAGTCTTCGGATGCCTTCTTCGGGGTCCCGGATAGATATCCGGTCCCGGCGATGCGCCATATTTCGGCTCCGCCCACTTGATATATCAACCCCTCATGAGAACGGGGTACGAGGCAAAACAATCTCTTCCACGGTGCAAAATGGGGCTCGATGCCCAAGAACAGCTCGCAAAGAGCTACAAAACCCGCGATGTGCAAAATGGAGGCGGGTGTAAGGTGATGAAGCTGGAGTCCGTAGAACTCCAGGAGCCCCCGGAGAAACGAATGTATGGGAAATCCGAGCCCCCTTATTAGATAAGGGACGAAACACACCCGCTCTCCTTTGGAGGGATTGGGGGTGTCCTCCGCCTGCTCTCCGCCTTTATAGGTGGCCAGCCCGGCTCGAACCGGGACCATGAAGGCCGGAGGAAGGTATCCCTCCGCTTGGAGCATCACCAGCTCACTGTGCGGAATTGTACATCTCCCCTAGTCCCCTGGCTGAGGGCTGGGAGCGCGAGAGGAGGAGCCGCGTCGACTGTCCATGATGGAGTGGATTTTTGTCAGAGGCACTCTGATGAGTACTCGCGGAGGGAGGATGGTGTGATTTGGATCTAGATCCTTGCCTCTCTTATAGGCAGCTTATTCGTGCAGCTTGGGGGTAAAACGTAAAAATACCCTAGCTTTTCGCATTCATACGACACGTGGAAGAGGGCCATTATTGGACGTGGTAGCCAAGGAGCGCAACATTTATGAGGAAGCCGGACACTATTCGGCAAGCACATGGAATTTGGAGGAGAACCCGCCTTGCAACGCCGAAGACAATATGCGCGCTGGACTAATCGTCATTGAAGCCTGGTTCGGGGGCTACTGAGGGAGTCCTGGACTAAGGGGTGTCCGGATAGCCGAACTATCATCATCGGCCGGACTCCAAGACTATGAAGATACAAGATTGAAGACTCCGTCCCGTGTCCGGATGGGACTTTCCTTGGCGTGGAAGGCAAGCTTGGCGATATGTATATGTAGATCTCCTACCATTGTAACCGACTCTGTGTAACCCTAGCCCTCTCCGGTGTCTATATAAACCGGAGGGTTTTAGTCCGTAGGACACAACAACAATCATACCACAGGCTAGCTTCTAGGGTTTAGCCTCTTTGATCTCGTGGTAGATCCACTCTTGTACTACCCATATCATCAATATCAATCAAGCAGGAGTAGGGTTTTACCTCCATCAAGAGGGCCCGAACCAGGGTAAAAACATCGTGTCCCTTGTCTCCTGTTACCATCCGCCTAGACGCACAGTTCGGGACCCCCTACCCGAGATCCGCCGGTTTTGACACCGACAGAGACCATCACGGCTACACACGTGGTTGATGCATTTTAATTCGTATCTGATGTCAAGTTATCTACAACCGGATATTAACAAATTCCCATCTGCCACATAACCGCGGGCATGGATCTCGAAAGTTTATACCCTGCAGGGGTGTCCCAACTTAGCCCATCACAAGCTCTCATGGTCAACGAAGGATATTCCTTCTTCCAGGAAGACCCGATCAGTCTCGGAATCCCGGTTTACAAGACATTTCGATAATGGTAAAACAAGACCAGCAAAGCCGCCCGAATGTGCCGACAAATCCTGATAGGAGCTGCACATATCTCGTTCTCAGGGCACACCGGATTGTCCAAACTTCCGGTAGGCTAGCCCAGAGTTTCCCCTGGTGAACACCGGCGGCTGACAGGTTGGACCAACACTCACGACGAGCATTGGCCCGGGGGGTAAAAATAAGATGACCCTCAGGAGCGCGACTCCCAAGGGAAAAGGGCTAGGTGAGGCAAATGTAAAACCATGGTTGGGCCTTGCTGGAGGAGTTTTATTCAAAGCGAACTGTCAAGGGGGTCCCATAAATCACCCAACCGCGTGAGGGACGCAAAATCCGGGAACATAATACCGATATGACGGAAACTAGGGCGGCAAGAGTGGAACAAAACACCAGGCATAAGGCCGAGTCTTCCACCCTTTACCAAGTATATAGATGCATTAATTAAATAAGAGATATTGTGATATGCCAAATATAATCCTGTCCACCATGGAGCAATCTTCAACTTCATGTGCAACTAACAACGCTATAAGAGGGGCTGAGCAAAGCGGTAACATAGCCAATCAATGGGTTGCTAGGAAGGGTGAAAAAGGTTAGATGGCTATCATGGAAATTTGGGAGGCTTGATAAGCAAGTGGTAGGTAACGCGGCATAGCGATAGAACGAAGCAACTAGCATAGCAATGATAGTAGTGAGATCCAGGGTAACGATCATCTTGCCTGAAATCCCGCTAGGAAGAAGAACGAGTCCATGAAGAAGATGAAGCCACGAAGACGAACCAAGCGTAGACGAACGAATCCTCACGATCGCAACGAAACAGGAACTATCGAGAAGGAACACACAACATGGTAAACACACCACACATGAACAAGGCATGATGCACAACAAAGTATGATGCATGTCCCGTTTAATGACGCATGGCATGTCAAAGTGCAACAGGCAACACTACAAATTAAGTGTAGCTCAATATGCAACGAGTTGCATATTGACGAAACACCACATGACTTATTTAGTTCTCTCTCGTTTAGGTACCCATCAATATTGAATGTTGTTAAACGTGGCAAGAGGTGAAGCATAATAAAACTACCTATCTAGGCAAGTTTAAATGAGGCCGGAACAACAAACAACAATTCCGAAAAATCCTCATATGCATAATATGAATATTGTACTGTTCTGCCCTAAACCATATTTTAATGTTGTTAAACAGGGAAATAAAGTACACCATGTTAGTATATGCATTTTTCCACCCCATTTACATATAAAGATTATTAAAAATGGAGCTACGGTTATTTAGTTATGAAATAAACCATTTTAACATGGCACTTAGCAAAAAAATGCAAACAACCTTTTTTAACATTTCAAACATGGATGAAAGTGGAAAATTATGAAACTAGACAGAATTCTAAGCATTTTACATATTTGGAGTTTTTACATATGATGCATAGTTCATGAGTTATTATATGCATGAAGCTCGGGGTCCAAAGTGTAAATATGTAGTTTTCTGGATAAATGCGAAAATCACAGCGCAGGAAACAAATACTATGGGCCGAGATAGATGGATTTGTGTTGCTCACATTGGGCTCCAGGGAGCTGGCAGATCTGGGCCCGATGCGGTGCGGGAGTGGCTGGAGCTGGGCCAGTGGCTGGATAGGCCAACGCGGGCGGCACACGGTCAAGGGGCAAGACGAGCGGGCGTCCTCTGCTCGACTAGAAATAGAGCTGCGGCGGTGCGGGCAAGTCAGCGGGAGGACGGAGCGACAGGAACGGGGAAGATCGCCGGATCTGGGCGGCGGGAGCCCATCTCCGAAGATGGTGGCGCCGGCTGGTGCTCCTTTTCGAGGCAAAGGGTAGAGACAGAGATTAGAGGGCAAAAAGCAGAACACGAAGAAGACGAGGCAGGGTACGGCGACATGACCTGGGTGGTCGCCGGTGACGGTGTCCATGGCGGGGTTTGCGGTAGTGGCAGAAGGTCAAGCTCCTGCTCGAGGAAGAAGGCGCGCAAGGGGCTCGGCGGTTGGGGTCTCGAAGCGAACCAGGGGATCGAGCAACAGAAGGAGGCAGCGGCGCTCACTCGAATCGGATGAAGCAGAAGCGAGGTCGGGCATGGCGACGCGGGACTTGGCGAAGGGCGGTGCAATGAGGGACTAAGGGACAGGTTCCAGCGACGAGGCGTTAGCAGGGGAGGCAGACGAGGCGCTGGCGTTGCGCCTCCTTTGTGCAGAGAACGAGCGGGCCAGGAAGGGGACCAAGCGCCTGATGGCTTGAAGGTGGCGCGGCGGCGGACTTGGTACGAGGGCCTTGGGGCTCCGGTAGCGCCGGGAACGGTGAAAACGGACGAATCCGGTCGTTGGCGCCGCATCCGGACCACGGCGGCACGGACGGAGCTCGGGGACGATACTGCAGCTTCGGTTGGCGGCGAGCTCCTCATGGAGATAAGAGAGAGATGAGAGACCGGAGGGAGGGAGGGACAGAAGGAGAAGATTGGGGGAAGGCACTATGGTGCTCATCTTGCTAGCTGCTAGTGGCCGGCGTGAGGGAGACGAGGTGAGGACGAAGCGCTCAGTTGGAGGGTTCGAGCGACGGGAGGAGCGGGCGGTGGTGCAGTTGGATGGATGGAACGATGGAATTGGCTGGGATGGATTGGGGTGATGGGGAAAACGAGGTGGAAGCTCGGGCTGTGGTCGTTGGTGGGATGGGGATCCCAATGAAGGAGGGGATCAGCGGTGATGGGACAAGCTCCCGAGGTACAAGGCAGAGTGGGTGGCGGCGGTGGGGAGGATTAGATGGATGGATGGGACAGGGCTAGGGTTTGCACTGATTTAGAATGCAGGTGGTCTTTATATATAGAAAGGAGAGAGTTTTGGATCATCCGATCCAGATTGGATGGCTCTGGGTCAAATGAGTGGCCTAATCAAATAACCGAAAATATTGAGGGGATGTTTGAGGTTGATCCGGACCCAACTTTGACGACTGAGCGGTTCGGGTTCGGATGAGTTTCGGACGCGCACACGAGGGGGTCTATGCACTGTGCAGAGAGATAAGGTGGACAAAGAAGAGGGAAACGAGAACCCGGTTGGTCTCAAAACGGTCAACGAAAGCAAGGGGGGACGCGTCAACTACGAGCGGATGCAAGTTTGAAAACAATGACGGCAACAGAGTGCCGATGCAATGTGAATGATGCGATGATGAATGCAACAAACAATAAAACACACAACAGCAACGAAATAACTGGAAGGCTTCTGAAGCGTCAGTCTCGGGGCGTTACATCTTAGGACATAGAACGTATGTTGTACTAGAGACTCACAGATGACATATCGCTGCGTCTCATAGTTGGGTCTGTCCGAATCGGACCTTATCTCGACTCAGATCCGACTATGTCGAATCCAACCAAACCATTCCAAGTCCATATTATCCGGTTAGCATCCAATGCTCCATGGCTAGTGAGAGAAAGCCATCGACCATGTCAAATTCTAGTGTAGTCAGCTGCGCATCCACACAGCCCTTTTGACTAGGAACCTTTTAGGACAGTCATCATACAATGCATAGTCCCACAGACAAGTCACATACTTGCTGATACACATCATTGATAATGTCCAAGGACCATCTTTATTCATAAACACACAGGAAATATCATCATACATGATTGCCTCTAGGGCATATCTCCAACACTTCTCTCCCCGCGGCAAACCGCCGCCATGGTCGCCAAGTCCGACCTCGCCCGCGTGCTCTACGCCCGCCGCCTAGGAACGTCCCAAGAGCACCATCAACATCCACTGCTTCCTCTCCGTCCACGAGCTCGAGCTCGAAGTCCATAGATCAGGTGGATCGGGAGGCTTCATGGCCTATGGTTATCGCTCCCTCGCAGCGGATCCACGCTCAGGCAAGCCCCTGACCCGTCCGAGCTCGCTGTTAGCCATCCCCTGGTGAGCCTCCTCCGTTCCCCCTTGCATCGACCTTGATTCGCGTTGCCGCGTCCGTCCGCCTCCACTCCTCACAGCACGTCGAGGCCGCCCACTCGTGCGCTCCCCTGTAGCCACCACCGCGCCCGCCCTGGCCTCACCTCTGACTGTTCGGCCACCGTCACCTACTCCCAGCCGCCCCGCACATCGCTCCCCTGGCCGTGCCCTGTCCCGTGTCCGCTGCGCCCCGGCGCGCTGCCTGGCCCGGCCGCCCGCCGGCTCGCACAACGGTGCGCCCACACGTGCCGCACCACAGCCGCCCGCGGCCCTACCGTTGTTCTATTGCTCCCTGTACTGCTCCTGCTTCTGCGTGCCGCCGTGGCCTCGCGTCCGCTCGCTGTTGCTCTATTTCTGCTGCCGCGCTGCTGCTCCTGTCGTGTGCCACTGAACTGCTGCTACTCCCACTGTCGGCCGTGCTGATGCTGCTCTTATCCTGCTAGCCACCGCCACTAGCGTTGCTTTGCTGCAAGTACTGCCGTCTGCAATTGTTGGCTGGTGGTGGTGGTGCATGTGGCTGTGTGTGCATATGTGTTGTGTGTGGCCGGCCTAATTAGATTAGGCCAATTTAGACTACATATTAGGTAATCTTTGTTAGGTTAGTTGCTAGCCTATGGCAGGTGGACCCCATTTAGTTAAGTTAGATTTTATTTATTTTGTTTACGTATAGTCTATGCCATGTGGGCCACGCCTTACCTTTTGACCAGTCAATTTGACTTGGTCAATTCGGTTTAAATAAATGTTGAATCTTCATAAAATAATTAAAGCTTTGAAATTTAATATAAAATAAACCGTAGCTCGGATCGAAAAACTTTCTACATGAAAGTTGATCAGAACGACGAGACGAACCCAACAGTGCCATCTGTTTTCGTGTCGGGACCGTCTACAGAGGTGAACCCGCAACTTTTAGACTGCTTGCGATAGATGAATAGTGCATATATACATGATAATAAATCCAACTTTAATCCTAAAATAACTAATATGACTTAGACATATCTTTAGGCAACCCTACACTGCACGTCAGCATAGCATACTCTGTGTTGCATATGATTACTTTGTATTTATCTATTTCTTCTCCTTCTTCTCTCCGGTAGACCCCGAGACCGATGTTGTCGCTGTGATCGACTACGTCACCGACGACACCACTGACGACCCTGCCTTTGCCGCTGAGCAACCAGGCAAGCCCCCCCTTTCATCATCCCGATATAGCCCATTCCATTCTATCATGATTGTATTAGATTTTGCTACTGTTATTGTTTGCTCCTATTCTGATGCATAACCTGCTTTTTCAACCTGCTTATTGTTACCTACATGCTTATCCTAAACTACTTAGTATAGGTTGGTTAGTGATCCATCAGTGACCCCCACCTGGTCCTTGTTGCCCCTGCTTCATCATTGACGACTCGATTAACGTGGTCGACGACCAGAGCCCGACACCTCACATCACATCACACCTTTTTTGTTGCTCAACTCTGCAGAGTTACCATCAAGTGCCGAGGGTGGAACCTCATACACCACTCCTGATGATATCTCTGTAGTGTAGCTATTCGGTCGTGGTCATCGAGGGTGATTTCCTCCTTAACCACTTCCGATACGACTCTGTCGTGCAACCCCTCAAGTGTGAACCTCGAGGGTGGTTCCTCTTACGTTCACCTTGATGATTACATCGAGTGGAATCCACCGAGGGTCGTTCCTCAGGGTTCCCCTTGGTGTTAGACACATAGTTACTATGGTTACTATGACTTTACACTGAACCATGTTACTAAAGATGGGTCGGCCCTGAGGGGTACCCGCGCGAGCTTAATGCAAGTGATGTGGAGTCGGGTTGACCTGGAAGGTGCCCGCGAGATAATTACGAGGAGTGGACGAGCATTCTTAGCCCTTGCCGCAAGTCCTTGAGACGGGGCGATGGGGTCACATCTTTCATGAGTCTCTGCTTGTTACCGCGCGTTCCTGATCCACTATGATTTGGATATTTGATCCGAGGGGCCTCTGGCCTGATAGCACTAACCATCACATGGGCATAGTATGGGCGTTCTACGTCGTATGCATCAGCCGAAGCATAATAGAAGTCAGCGACTAAGCGGCGCGCGTCGGGTTGGACTACATAAGCTCCTGCCTTTTTAAGGAGGTAGCTAGGTCTACTCACCGGCCGCGTACGCAATGTGCAGGAGTTCCCGGGGTGATGGCCGATCACCCCTGGGGGCATAGATTTAGTCCGGCGTGCTGACCTCTCTATTTAGCCTAGGTCGGGTTGCGGCGTATTGTTTGGCCGAGGCCGGGCATGTCTCTGGAAAGTGTGTCCGACCAGAGTTAATCGAGCATGGTGGGTAGGTTGGTGCACCCCTGTAGGGAAGAAAACATCTAGCGATAGCCTGTCCTATGGTAACGGACACTGGGAGTTGTATCCCGATCGATACAACTAGAACTGGATGCTGAGGCATGATTTCGATATGTTGCTTCGGGAGTCGAGAAAGGATCCCGGGGCGCTGACAACAACATAAATATGACTTATGTTATACTACTCTACTCCCTTCTCTTGCTGCAAGACGGTGGTTCCCAGAAGATGCTAATCTTCGATAGGACTAGCTTCTCCCCCTCTTATTCTGGCATTCTACAGTTAGTCCACAGATACTACCCCTTTCATTGATACCGATGCATAAGTAGTGTAGATCCTTGCTTGCAGTACTATGGATGAGTACTCACGGTTGCTTTGCTCCCTCTTTTCCCCCTTTTCCATTCTGCTCGGATGACGCAACCAGATGACGGAGTCTAGGAGCCAGATGCCACCTTCGACTACGACTACTACAAACCCGAGGGTGCCTACTACTACGTGGAGGCCATCGACGACAACAAGAGTAGTTAGCAGGCTCCCAGGCAGGAGGCCTTGCCTTTTCGATCATGTTGCTTTTGTGCTAGCCTTCTTAAGGCAAACTTGTTTAACTTATGTCTGTACTCAGATATTGTTGCTTCCGCTGACTATTTGTATTCAAGCTATGTATTCGAGCCCTCGAGGCCCCTGGCTTGTAATATAATGCTTGTATTATTTTAATTTGTGTCTAGAGTTGTATTGTGATATCTTCCCATGAGTCCTTGATCTTGATCGTCTACATTTGCGTGTATGATTAGTGTACGATTGAATCGAGGGTGTCACATTGTCTCACTATCTTGAACCTTGTCTGCATTACTTTCTCTACCATTGCATAGTGGGGTGCTCTTCTCCAATATTTTGTTTGCATACTACAAGAGAAACAAGCAGACACATCACAGGTTTAGCATGTAGTATACATAACTCATTTTGGTAAACCTACTCAGTAGTAAGGTCAACAGGATAATAGCATGAAACAAACATATATCTATGTACTATGGTCACTGTATTGTCCATATCATTCTAGTTTATGTTCCCTAATCAAGATATAGACACAGTTCAACTAATATATATTTAAGACACAACAACATAAACAGAATATAAGTGTGAGAAACTACACAACATTGGCAACACTTGTAATGTGCGTCACATGAGAACCTAACTATTTATATAACTTAAACTGAAATCAAAATAGAGCAATAAGTTAGAACAATCCAATTAAAGAAATAGTTTAAAACATACCTGTTGCGCCATTGGAGTTTCAATTGGATCCTTCAAATTCGGAAGTAGTTGGTATGAGTAAATACAGTGATGCAACAGCAAAGGAGTATGGACCATAGCTACGGAATCTGACCTGAGAACAGTTGCTCTTCTGCTTTAAACATGGAGTTTGGGTTAGTTGTGGTGGTCTTTGTGCTTTGGGCACTGCAGTAGCTTTACAAACTGCTCGTGTGGGGGTACTCTATGGTGGACATGGTTCTTTGTCAACTAGAAGTGGGTTACTATCCACTGGGGTTGCGGTTAGATGGGTTGTAGCTGGTTCTCTGTCCAATGGTGTAAGTGTGCAATCTGGAAGAGTCTCGATTATGTGTGGTCGGGCTAGTTTGTGGGCCAGTACAACCATGGTTCTATCTGCATCGACGGGTAGCACTGTCTTTCGTGAAGAATGGGTTTTTGCTCCCTTAGATACTGCCATCACCACCTCCAATTCAAATGGCTGATAAACAAGAAAAGAAATTGAACGTACAAACGTTGTATGATAGACAGATGTGGTAATTCACATATATGTTGTCTAACCAAACAAGACAGCATGACACAATTTCACATATATGATGCCTAACTAAACAGGATAGCATTACACAGTTTCAGATATATATGGATAACTTAACAGGATATAATGGCATAATTCAACATATGATGAGTATCTAAACAAGATGACATGACAAAACTATATGATGTCTTTCTAAAATAGGTTGGGATGAAATAATTCACATACATGTTGTCTAAGTATACAGGATGGCATGATATAATTGACATAATTGATTCATATACTAAGCAACAAGCACTCGCATGTATGATCTCTAAACTAAGCAGATGGAATTCAATATTGTGTATATGATGTCTAAACTAAGCAATGCAAGACACCATATGCATCATATGAGAAATATAAACATTGCAACTTAGAGCATACACCTCAGGTGGGATATAGGACTGGTCATCTGTCTCTGAATCCTCCTCTGTGGAGCTCCCTGTAACCATCGAGATATATGCTGCAACAGGTACCATTGCCTGCTCTGAAGACCTTGTTTTCACTCCAGATTTTTCCATAACCGACTCAAATGGCTGATATGAAGAGTAGTTCAATATACACAGATTGTCGACAAATGGAATACATAAGGAAAAAAAGATGGCATGAGATAATTCACATATATGATGCCTGGCTACATGGCGATGCATAATTCACATATATGATAACTGGCTGAAAAACATGGCATTGCATAATTCACATATCTGATATAGAAAGCAAACAGGAGGCATTCACACAAAGCATGTCTAATCTAAGAAGATGGCATGGCAATGCAAGACATCATATGCATGATATGAGCAATATAACCCTGCAAAATTAGAGCATGCACCTCGGGGGGGATACGACTGGTCATCTGTCTCTGAATCCTCCTCTGAGGAGCTATCTGTAACCAGCAAGAAATCTGCATCGACAGGTAGCACTGACTTCTCAGAAGA
This sequence comes from Triticum dicoccoides, assembly GCF_002162155.2. Classification (NCBI taxonomy): domain Eukaryota; kingdom Viridiplantae; phylum Streptophyta; class Magnoliopsida; order Poales; family Poaceae; genus Triticum; species Triticum dicoccoides. The sequence goes on along the minus strand of NC_041391.1, from coordinate 324,607,852 downwards.
CCTTGTTTTCACTCCAGATTTTCCCATGACCGACTCAAAATGGCTGATGCACAGGAAGAGTAAATGAATGTATAAACATTGTTGACAAATGGAATACATTATGGAAAAAATATGGCATGATATAATTCACATATACGATGACTGGCTAAACAGGATGGCATTGCATGATTCACGTATAGGATGCCTGGCTAAAGAAGATGGCATTGCATAATTCCCATATACTCCCTCCGTTCCTAAATATTTGTCTTTTTAGAGATTTCAAATGGACTACAACATACGGATGTATATAGACATATTTTAGAGTGTAGATTCACTCATTTTGTTCCGTATGTAGTCACTTGTTGAAATCTCTAGAAAGACAAATATTTAGGAATGGTGAGAGTATGATATAGAAACCAAACAGGTGGCATTCACACAAAGCAAATCTAAACTAAGCTGATGGCATATAAGATGTATAATGAAAGCAATGCGAGGCGCCATATGCATGATATGACCAACATCAGCATGCCAAGTTAGAGCAAACACCTCAGGTGGTAAACAGGCGTGGTCGGTTCCTTCTGAATCCCCATCTGAACAGTTATCTTCCTCTGGAATACAATCTAGAAATGCAGGAGGGGGGCCCACTTTGCCCACCATGGAGCGGCGTCTACATGACATTATATTCCCACGCAACGGTCTTCTCTTTTTCTCTACATGTTTAGTATGATTGTGTACTATAACTGACATGCATAATAAAAAATAGTTAGATTTTGTAAGGCCTAAGGGGTGCCTGCAAAAATCAAGACTGATGGTAGCAAACGAGTGGATGGATCCAAAACTAATGATAGCAGGTAGATTATAGCTTCAGTTTAAAAAGATAGACAATGGATCATCTATTGTTTGTTGCCCACCCAACATGAACCACACAGAAGACCCTAGATGAACCAGATAGTAGACAGATACTATTCGTTGCTACCTCGATATGAGACCCACGGGCATTTTAAAACTCAAGTTTGAACGATAAAGTAGCAAGTAATAATAACTGATGTATAACGTAAGCAAACACAAAAGACCGCAACCTCTCTTCCGGAACTGTGTAGTCCTCAGGTTCATCTGCTCAATTGATGATGGTAATGCAGTTGGCGTGGCTGCTGGCAATGGGGAAGATGATCTGAGGCGGCAAAAGAAAGTCTGCAGGGGGGATCACTGCTATAGTGAACGCTTCTGTCGATGGTGCACCTCAGGTGGGGTGGATGTCGGCATGGCAGGAGCAGGACATAACACACAGAGTTTTCTTTGACGCCTATCTGAAAATGAAGTAAATCTTTAAGGGCTCCTTAGAATTGGAGGATTCTATAAACGCAGGGACAGGAAAAACACAGGAATAGGATAGGAATGCACGTGCAAAACAGAGCATTTGGAAACATAGGATTTCAGTCAACCTGGGTGTTTGGTTCACATGAATTGGAAGAACACAAGAATGGAGAAACATGGTCAAATTAAAGTCAAACCACATGAAAATGAAAAAAATAAGAATCTTATTATGCCAGTAATGCAATTAGTTCTGTTCTTCATGCATATTAATTTGAAAAGGAAGTCCAAGTGAATATTAAAATTCCTACATTTTTTCTTCGAAAGAGACACCAAGGGAAAAAATCCTCCAGTTTTGCTTTGCTCCACTCCTTCTAACCAAATGCACGAATAGTAGTACCATAGTAGTTCCATAGCAAAGGGTCCCTAAGGGATCGACATGAATGCAGAGTAAAAAAGTGATGCGGCGAGTGTACAACCTCTTTGGCATAGCCTTGTGGACGTCAACATCATTGGGTTGGAGGATGGTGATGCTGGTGTGACTGTCGGAGGTGGGGAAGAAGATCTGAGGCCTCTGGGAATGGCGCCGAGGGTACTGCTCTGCTGTGATGGAGGGTTTCGTCATTGAAGCAGCTCCAGTGAGGTGTACAGTGGCGAGGCTGAAGCAGGACAAGACAGACAATGTTAATCTGAAGTGGGACTCTAATATCATCTGCAATAGATGATGTAAAATACATCACCAAAAATTGCTAGATGTAAAACGCACCAGCCGCGCCACGGCCGCTCCGACAGATGCTTTAAGTACTGTTCACTCTGAACTTAACTGAAGAAACTGAACTTTATAGTCGAAACTAAATTTTACTGTCGAAACTGATTGAACTAGTAGCAGAGCATTGCAATACATGTTTAGGGCATTCGAGCACTAGTAGCAAAGAAGCAGTGATCTAAATCAGCAGACGCTCAAGCAGGGAACACACTAGCAGAGAGCAAGTCGTGCAGTAGCACGGCGAGCGAGCGCTAAAGCAGCAACTCCTGTAGCTGCCGGAGGTCATGCGGCAGCAGCAGCAGCGTGAGCGAGAGCAAGAGCAGAGCAACAGCATGAACGAAAGCAAGAGCAGTGCAGCAGGGCGATCGATTGCAAGAACAAAGCCGTACCAGTTGCAGCTAGTGCCGGTATGGAAGTCGCCACCGAGGAATCAACAACATGGGGGAGAGACGCCGTGGATGATGTGGCCGGCGACGGCGCCGTCGATGGAGACCCGCCATGGCTGCTCGGTATCGAGCTCTAGCAGCCGCGTGAGATCGAATAAAAGATAAAATGCAGCGGTGAGTGCAGAACCTCCTTGGTGGCATCGAGTTGGCCTCAGCTTCATCAGAAGAATTGGTGAGGGTGTTGAGGTTCTGGTAGGGCAGGTCAAGACGACACTGTGGGGATTGAGGTGGCGCGATAGACGAGGTGAACATCGGGGCAGCTCCTTGGAGGTCGAGGATGGGGCGGCTGATCCGGCGGGACGACGAGATCGACGACGGATCCTCATCCAGTGCGGTGGATGAGGGACGGTGAGCTGTTGCGGTGGACAACGTAGTCGAGGAAGAGTCTCTGGCTAGGCGGCGGTCGGGAGGCCGGTGGAGGAGCGTGGGGTTTTGCGGGTTTTGGCGGCCTCGGTGTACGAATATGGGGGCAAAGGGGAAGGGAGGGGGAGCCATGGCTTAGGGACGTGCTTGTCTGAAATGTAGGGTAAGTTACCAGCATACCCCCACCGGTTTTGACACCGCGACGTGAGCTTCATTTTCGGCTGAGGGCTAGAAGGGGGATTTCGTGTGTCTGGGCTGCGGGACCATTTTGGATGAAGAGGGAGTTTTCGCGCGCGTCGAAATTTCGGGATAACAAGGCGCGGTGCGGGTTGAAGAGGCGAAAGTTTCAAAGCAGGTGAGACAAAAGATACTCGAGCTTGAAAATTTCGGGATAACAAGGTGCAGATTCCTTGTTCGGCAGAACAAACTTAACATGTAAAAAACAATTCATACAAGACACAAGAGAGTCATGTCCGCTTTTACTATATTGCTATAGATGCCATTGGAAAACCTAGAAGAAAAATGTAAAAAAGTCGGGAGAACAAGATTACCCTCTACAGTACCAAATCAATTCGCACTTCCCTCAACAACAACAAAAAACAAATCAATTCCCACCAAAAGAAAGAGTAATGTCACTTTTTATATGATTACAAATGCCAGGATCTCGAATTTCAATTTTTGAATCCACGTTATGTTGAATTCGAATATATCGTTAGGTGACCTTGCGGTTTATAATTGATGTAGTCGTACATTTTGATCTTCCATCATATATGAACATTTTACTCCACCATGTGAACACATATATTGTCGTCTACCATATGGACTAAATTTGAATCAATTTTCCTTATTTGAATACGATTGTTGTCAAGTTATACAATAATTTATATATTATCTTGATAACAAAAAACATGCATATAGCAGTAATCATATTTCAGTATGCGCTACATGTAGCATACGATCTCCAATTCAAATATTTGTATCCATTTTATGTTGAATTCAAATCATAGTACATTGGTCTAGATATCAAGATGTTCGGCATAATCTAAACACTATTTTCATATGTATAATTTTTGGCTGAATTCGGACAAGTTTTGGTATAAGCTTCTTGCAAAATCGGAGATTCTCTCAACAAGCCTCATGGTTCTGAGAGGGAATGTGTCACCTTTGTGTGCGAAACGATATACACTGCCTCCCCCCTGATTTTCTTTACAGAGGCAACATAGAACTATATAAGTGCCCTGTTAAATTTTGGAATTATTTAGGGTTTGTTTGGCCTTCTTATACATTAATTGAGTTTCTGGACTTTCAATGTGCATAATCCAAATTTGAATGGCAGGCACAAGCTCCGGTGCACCAAAGTTGATTGAAAAATCACATGTGTGTCCTTGGTTGAATTTCTAGGTCCCATGGAAAAATGAGAATGAAATTCAAACATCTGTGCGTCGTGACTCGGCCGAGAACATCGAGAAACTTAGATTTTAAATTCATGTAAATCCAAAACTCGCCTGGAAATCATGAAACTTGGCATGGTGTCATGTCATGGCACTGACATGGTGTGGTAAAAAATTGGGCCGGTTTGGAACAAGGTTTGGTAATAGGGGCCGTTTGGATTATGCCCACAGGCCGACCAAAACGAAGGCATGCCAAAATTTTGGTGAAGGAAATAGCCGCCGGGAACTCGCCCACACGCTAGTGCGGAAACACAACGGCTGACCAAAAAGTTGGTTGTGAGCCAAAAACTTGGCTGCGATCCAAACACTGGCCCAACCTGTGGTCAACGACCAAAATTTTGGAAGGGCAGCTTGGGGCTGCCATCCAAACAGCCCTATAAGCTTCTTGCAAACGGAAGCTTCTCTCAAGAAAGCTCGTGGTTCTAAAGGGATATATACGCTGCGAAATGATATATACGAAATGATATATACGCTACCCACCCCCTGCTTGGGTTTCTTTACGAAGGAAACATAGAACTACATGAGTGCCCTGTTAAACTTTGGAATTATTCCGGGTTCGTTTATCATTTTTTATACATTAATTGAGTTTCTGGTCATTTATTTTTCATAAGTCAAATTTGAACTACAAGCACATGCTCTCATGCACCAAAGTTGGTTAAAAAATCACATCTATGTCCTCGTGTGAATTTCTAGGTCCCATGCAAGAAATGAGAATAAAATTCAAACATCTGGGCATCGTGGCTCGGCCAAGAACATTGAGAAACTTGGTTTTAAAATTCTTGTAAATCCAAAACACGTCTGAAAATCATGAAACTTGGCATGGTGTCATGTCATGGTACTACCATGCTGTGGTAAAAAAATTGGCTGAATAGGAACAGATTTTGGTATAAGCTTCTTGCAAATTGAAGCTTCTCTCAAGAAGGCTTGTGGTTCTGAGAGGGAACGTGCCACCTTTGAGTGTGAAATGATATATGATGTCCCCCTTGAGTTTATTTACAAATGCAACATAGAACTACATGAGTGCCCTGTTAAATTTTGGAATTATTCCGGGTTCGTTTGGCCTTTCTTATACATTAATTGAGTTTTTGGTCATTTAATGAGCATAATTCAAATTTGAACTACAAGCACATGCTCCCGTGCCCCAAAGTTGGTTGAAAAATCACATCTATGTCCTCGGGTGAATTTCTAGGTCCCATGCAAGAAATGGGAATAAAATTCAAACATCTGGGCATCGTGGCTCGGTCGAGAACACTGAGAAACTTGGTTTTAAAATCATAAAACTTGGCATGGTGTCATGTCATGGCAGTACCATGCTATGGTAAAAAAAAATTGGCCGAATAGGAACAAATTTTGGTATAAGCTTCTTGCAAACCGGAGCTTCTCTCAAGAAGGCTCGTGGTTCTGAGAGGGAACGTGTTACCTTTGTGTGCATAATTCACATTTGAAATACAAGCAGATGCTCTAGTGCACCAAAGTTGGTTGAAAAATCACATGCGTGTCCTCGGGTAAATTTCTAGGTTCCATGCAAGAAATGGGAATGAAATTCAAAATTCTGGGTGTCGTGGCTAGGCTGGAAACATTGAGAAACTTAGTTTTTTAATTCCTGTAAATCCAAAACACGCATGAAAATAATGAAACTTGGCTTGGTGCCATGACATGGAACCAACATGTTGTGGTAATTTTGCAGTCCGATTTGCGAAGGCGCACACATTAACAATCAACAAAGTCATTTTGGAACAAGTACTGTCACGTTACAATCGGAAACACAAGTATTATTGAAACCGTGGGCATTCTATTTACTACCATTTATGTGCCGCCACGCGTCCCCTTATTTTATTAGCTAGGAGGTGCCGTGCAGGGTAGCTATTTGAGTACGAGAGGTGTGCGATCAGACCCCTGCGCGTGCTTATCGGGAGGAGAGCCCTTTGACCTCCATCTGTCGTCTACTCTCTCCCAAGGTCTCCATTAATGGAGTCCGAGCCTCTGTTTAATGACGTGGCTATGTCTCACTCGACTGAGATTTAAGAGAGAAAAAAGAAAATCTGAAAGCACGGATCTTGATGTAAGATCCGACGGACCTATATAGCATCTACTGCGACTTATAGCAAGATTGATGAATATGTAAGGACGACGACAGTGGATAATAATTGTCTTACATAATTAGGAAGATAATTAAAAAATCCACATGCGGCTACGCCCGAAATACACGAGGGCATAAGAAGAAGGAAGACAAGGATCTGGCTCGCTGATCTCTACTTTCTTGATGTGTTGCTGCAGGCCGCGGGAACTAGTCTCCGCGGCGAGCGGTGATGAGCTCTTTCGTGTCCTCAAGACGCTGCTTGAGAGCATCCACGGATTCCTCCACCAGCCTTTGGCGCTCGATGCAGAGCATGTCATTCTCGTCCATAAGTTTCTTGATGATGACGCTGGTCCTCTTCAACAAGGCACTGATCTCCTCCTGCTGGTCTACACTTCGGACGATCTTCGCCCTCAGCAGGTCGCGCTCGGCCCGGAGCCTCTCATTGTCCTCCCTTAGTTGACGGATGACGCCGGTAGCCTATTCAAATGAGGCTTTCATGTCGTCCTGCAACCTCGCCCAGCCAGAGATCTGATCCATCTGGCTATGGACGATCGCGTGCATGCACCTGTAAGAGTCGTCGCCTGCCTGCGAGACATTTTCCCAGGCCACCGTGGTGCAGCGGGACATCTCTTCTGCATTCGTGGTGCGGCGGGACATCTTTGCTACTTCCGCAGTGCGGCTGGACCAGTCTGCTGCATCGACGGCGTGGCGGGACCTCCGTGCTGCTTCGGCGGCGCGGCAGGACCTCTGTGCTGCTACTTCCGCACAGCGAGACATGTCGGATGCTTTCGCAGCGAGGCGGGACATCTCTCGTTCTTCCGCTTCCATGCTCGTCTCTCCCTGGTGGTAATCTCTCGACCCATAACTCACGTTGGCCATGGCAGACGCAAGAGAAGGATGCTGAATGACTTGTTTGTTTTTGTGGATGAGGAGTTGAGGAGGAATGTGCAGTCATCTTGGCATAGTAGTATTTATAACCGAGTACTAATACGCTCCTAAGTGTGAAACCGTTTAGGTTGTGATCGTGTGAACAGGTTTGCAATTCAATATAGCGTGGTAGTAGTAGTAATTTGGAATGTGACGAGACGCAAGCTCAAAATTTATTGACAGTTCTAGTTTCGAAGTGCGGCACTATTCCCGGATGGCATAATGTGGGCACGTATTCTCGGTCGTGGTGTAGCATATGTCATGGTAGTTCTTTTTCTACTGCTGTGTACGTGCAATAACTGGCACCGTCGAATACATATCTTACGGTTAATGGGGCGTTCGACGGGAATAGCCGCGTGGCGAGCTATAGGCTAGTCTTTTTTTCAGAGGCATTAAACCTATCTCTCAGGACTTCTCTCACGCACCATCGTGCCACCCACATACAATTGTATTCTGAGTTTAGTACGTTATACAGGAAGAGAAGAGGTGCATGCACGCACTCGTCCTCTCACACACGCATCTGTTTTTTCTCGAAAAGGAGGATGATGACCCCCGACCTCTGCATCTGGGAGTCACACACGCATCTATAGCTACGAATTGTAGTGTTCTCAACCATCCGATTGGCTCTATCATAGGATTCACGTTGCTCCTTGGCCTTGAGATTGAGAAGTTTAAAATGCGAAGGATAAGCTGGAGGCGCGAGGTTTTGGTTAATGTGCGGACCACGCACGACTCCAACACGACACAAGCTTTGTCTGCCTGGTGCGCAATCCGGTGAGTTGTCCAACACAACCAGGCTCTGCTTGGTATCTGTGCCTCGACTTATGCGCAGAGAAATTAGGGCCGGAGGGAGCACTACTAGTAGTAGTACTACTTTGATGTGTCGCGTCAACTCGCACAAGTATGAAACACTTTGTGAACGAACAAGCATATACTCCCTCCGTTCCAAAATACTACTCTACTTGACTTTCATTTGTCCAAAAATGGATGTACCTATATACTAAAACATGTCTAGATACATCTATATTTTGACAAATGGAAGGCATGTATTATGGAACGGAGGGAGTGCTTGTCATCAAAATGGATAAAAAGGAATGTATCTAGAACTAAAATATGTCTACATATATCTCCTTTTATCCATTTTGATGACAAGTAGTACTTCTTACCCAAAGGAACTTTATATCCAATAGACACAAAATATCTATTCGAATGTTGGAAATTATTGATCTTATGTCGAAGTAATTGCTGCATCGCCACCAAAACCCACCATTTCTTAAGCTAAAGCAGACCGAGCTAATCCCTATATTAGCATATTACTAAGATAAACAGAAGGCATTGTAGAAACATTTAGGACGTGAGCTTGTCAATCTGAATGTGGAGGGACACCAGCTTAGCCCCGACCAGCAGTTTGGGCGGAACTGTGAAGAAGGTCAGCTCCTGCACGGCGACGTCGCCGGTATCCTTGCTGCTTGTCACCTCCATTTCCACCTTGACGGCGTCGGTCATGCCTTTGGGCACCCCCGGCGGGCCGTTCACCCACAGCTTGGACAGATAGTGCGGCAGTGGGGATGCCCCCGCTCTGATGCAGACAACCGACACGGCGATAGTCGCGCCGATATAGAGCACGCCGCCGACCAAGAAAAACACGCGGTCGTCCTCCTCCGCGAACAGCAAGAGCCGTGGCTCCGATAGTGGCACTTGCAGCTGGAGCACCTTGCTGTACTGGATCCTATGCACGGGCATGGGATGCGCGGTGCTGATGTGGTGGTAGAGCACCGGCGGCGGGCCTTCGTAGCCACAGACAGGCACGGGGCATTTGCAGGGCGCGAGCGGACACGCGCTCTGGTGATCGGCGAGCTTGTGGTAAGTGACGTAGAGCCCACAACCTTCGTGCGGGCACTCCACCCTCACCGACGAAAGGACGGTGTCCACTGCCGTGTTCCGCACGTCGAAGCCACCACCGCGCTCGCACTTCTGGCACTGCCGCTGGTTCACGGGGCGCTCCAGGCGGCAGTCCGCGCAGGACAGGTGCCCTCCCTTGCACTACAGAAATCAATCGAATAGCACATCAATCAAGAAACCTGCACCTTGCTCGATCAGCTGAACAGACGAGGTGTATTCAAACCTCATACACTGGAGGCGTCAAGGGGAGGAGGCACAAGGGGCAGTGGAGCACGGTGAGGTCACACGAGACCTTAGAGAGCTCCATCGTTGGGTCCTGTTCCGTCTGCATGATCTTGCCCTCCTCGTGCACAACCATCTCTCGCTTTAGGGCCGGGGCATTACAAAGCTTTACCGTCACATATTTATACTACTTCAAGGTGCATTAAATCAACACATGCAAGTATCAAAAGGAGAGTCACGGCATGCATGCATGCATTGTAATTAATGCATCGTTAAACGCAAATTATTGAAATATATCGAGTGTTGTGCTTTGAGGTGTCGCGTCAACTCGTACATCAACAAGAAGTTTGATTATCCTCTCCCTCGTGGACTTAACTGCACCTGCCTTTGGTTGTATGACAAGTTGGCCACCCACATGTCGGGCCCACCTGTCATACATGCAAAGGCAGGAGTGTCCCTCCCTCGCCCATGAGCGTGGTGGCTGGCAAGACTAGGAGAAGCTTTCGCTACACGCTCTCCCTCCCGCACGTGGTGGACATGCAGCAGTTCAATCGGTGTCAGATGGCTAGAAGCATACTGTAGTACTCCTCCAGTGCAGTAGTACTCCATCATTGTTCGACTTCCCGAAGAGGCGAAGCGCCAAGCGCAGCCCGGATGCTCGTGTGGCAGTTTTGTGTGTAGAGTAGTCTAGGATAGCGTGTACCGTGCATGTAAGCTTAAAACCGTTGGGGTCGGCTCCATGCTATGTGGTCGGCTTGAAGTGTTTTTTAAAATCAAAATAGTCTTCTGGCCCTACCTGTCACCCTGGTGATTGTAGTTTGCATGCTCATCTGGTCAAGACAAGAATATATATTTTAATTTGTGGTGGGTAAATGTTAGAGGTTGCAGCAAATATATTGTACACCACAGGTCTTTTAGCCAAGTTTAGAGGCAAGCATGTGGGGCCAGTGCTATGACGTGTCATGTCAACTCGTACAACGAGGAGAAGCTTGATTTTACTACTACACGCCTTCTCCCGCGCCCATGCGCGGGGTTGCTCGCAAACGAGGACAGGCTTTTGCTTACAGTACTACAACAAGCTATCCCTCCCGCTCGCGTTGGACGGACATGCAGCAGTGGATTCAACACTAAAGCAGTAGTAGTAACATCATTGTTCGTCTTCTCGAAGAGGTGAAGAGCCAAGCGCAACCCAAACGTGGCAGTTGCGAACATTGGAGCACGCATATAGCCATGCTCTTGCATGAGACAAAATTGCTATGTGAGCCCACTATTTTACTAGTATATACTACTACTTGCTAGTATAGCCCTGTAAACCAGAAAGGAGTATTTGCCTTTCTAGACATTTCAACAAGTGACTAGACTACACCGAGACGGAGTACATATGGAGCAAAATGAGTGAATCTGCACCGTAAATAAATATGTAGTTCTCTCGTTTTCCTCTCCGAGGTGCACAATATTGAGTATACTGACTAGTCTCTTTTTGACACGCATTTACGTTTTTTACACAGTACAGACGCAAGCGCTCATATACACGCGCATAGACTCACCCCTATGAATGCACACATGCACACCCTACCCATATGAGCACCTCCGAAAGACTGAGCCGGCACTATCATCTTGAAATTTATGAAGTCATCATAGGCACCTCGTCGTCGACGGGAACGTCTCCTGACATGCGATAGATGACACGAGTGGCAGTCGCCTCCATAGGTGCTTGAATGCCAAGGAGGGAGGGTAGCGGTTCCCGAGATGTTGAATGGTCAATGATGCATCCTCAATTACATGCAGAGGGAATTAATTGGAGAAGCTGACTGCGCAACACGGCTCACTCCAATCCAAGACCAAGTGACCAGAAGCCACAAACACCTATGGAGGCGATGGACGGGAGCGGCAGTTGGCTATGCCAAATCATCCAAGGCGCCGGCCTGTGGCCTCGCACCATGCAGCATTTCTAGACGGTGCTGGCAACCGCCGGCATCGTAGCCATCGCTGACACCGGCTTCGCCTCTCGCATGGACGACATGATGGTCAACTCCATCCGCAAGTTCACCGCCGTCAAGAAGTGCGCGGACGACCATGCCATACTGCTCCATCCCGTGCGCCCAGGCTCCTCATTTCCTGCCACCCTCATTAGCCTCCATGGTGACGAACTCTTTCAAGCCCTGGTGGCCCTACAGGTGCCGGAGGTCGTGACGAAGAATGTGCACCTCGAGGCCACGCTTGCCGTGCAGCGCCTCGCCATGCAAGAAATCGTCGACCTACACATCCACGTCTACGAGGAAATCGTCTACATGGGCCACTACAAGGCAAGCAAAGACAGAAAGACGTTGGCCTTCTTCCAGCGGCTGGAATCTTTGGACACCATTGTTCAGAAGCACGTCGACCTGGCCACAAAAGCCACTGCTACTTAGGCGCCCTTCGGTGGGCCGGCACCCTGAGTTGAGGGGGTGGACGTCGTCGATGGATGCATCTCTTCTTCTTGCCTCCTGTAACCAGCACTGCATCGCCTCGTGGCCTTAATGTTTTATTAGTATAGTACTCCCTCTGTTCCTAAATATAAGTCTTTCTAAAGATTCCAGCAAGTGACTATTACATACGGAGCAAAATGAGTGAATCTACACTCTAAACTATGTCTACATACATCTGTATGTTGTATTCCATTTGATAGTATCTAAAAAGGCTTATATTTAGGAATGGAGGAAGTATATGGCATTTTTATTCCAGTCGTAATGTTTTCACTGTGAGGTGGGGCCGCAGTTGTGCAAACCCACCCCGCCCACCGGGCGTCGACCGAGTTTAGAATTAGAAGAGAGAAATGAGGGAGGAGAGCTAGCTGTAGCACGGACGCTGTTGTTAGATGGGACTCGTGTTGATAGAATAGGAGTACTGAGCACTCGTGCCTCTTTTTTTAGGGAAAAATAGTCGTATGTCTAGTACCACTAGGTGGGTGCATGCGACCTATAGCTGTCATCACTTTAGGTCTCCTTTTTGAACCGCGGCTACGCTTCACAGTACATATTTTTTTCACGCATTTATCCTCCTATATGTACTCCTAGGCTATTTCCACGTGCTCCCATTCGCCGACATGTGGGACATAGAGCATCTGGGTCGTAGTGCATGCACGACTCGGAGCATATGCCGGGGTAATTTACATTTCAGACCTCATGAATTACATGCAAACCCCCCGCAGAAGAATAAATAAATAAATGAATTACTACATGAAAACGGATTATTTTTGGTAGAAACCGGAGCACGTTCATTAAATTTTGGACATAACACGTTTATAAAAAATGACCGGACCTAAACCAGTCTAAGGGCCTCTTTGATTTTTCCAACAAAAAAGGGCCTTTTTGATTCGCAGGATACTGAAAACACAGGAATGGGGAAAGTATGATGGCGATGAACCGGGATGAGGAGAACTCTAACTCAGTTAGAGGTTAGAGTTAGATTCTAACCCTGAACTAACTCTAAACCAAAGAGGTGTATGGATGGCAGGGTTAGATTGACAATAAATGCTCTTTCTCAATCATTTGACTACTTTGGACCCTATTTCCTGCCGGATTTGCTGTGGCCGACTCTTGTGTGGCCTCCTCCCGCTCACAATTGACATAAACGAACCATCTTTACAAATCAAGCATGCAACACATGATAATTTTTACTTTGTCCATACAAATGAGATATCCCACTTAAATATACAAGTCGTCAATCAAGCTTCATAAAAAAACACTCCATGAAACAAAGCATGAGCTAACTCATCACGGAAGTCATTCACGATAGGGAGGGAGCCCGGAGCCCCTCACGCACCGAGGGAGGAGCTCGTCATCATCGCTCTAGAGGAAGGCTCTGTAGAGCCCAATCCCGAGAACCCCCCCCGACGCCGGCCCTTGTGAGTTGAGGTCGACACCGGCATGGGTAGCAGGGCCACTTGCCGCCGACTGGGAACTTAATCTTTGGGCCTCTAGAAATAATGCAAGCCTGAAACTAAAATACCTAGAAAGGTGAACTAAATATTTGGGCCTCTAGAAATAATGCAAGCCTGAAACTGAAATACCTAGAAAGGTGAACTGAATCTTTGGGCCTCTAGAAATAATGCAAGCTTGAAACTGAAATACCTAGATAGGTCAACTGAATCTTTGGGCCTCTAGAAAGATTTATTACCTCCTCAAGCAGCATTAAACAATTCCATACGTGCACCACAAATCTATACCAAGTTTGATCAGGATCTACTTTTCCAAATCAGAATTAGCGCTAGAGCGAGCAAGATCAATGATATGGCTGTGAGACAGAGAAGGAACGAACAAACACACCCCTCTCATGACCTCCCTGGTAGATGCGCCGCCGCCGCGCACGACAGAGGGAGAAAAACGACCGGTGAAGGGGGAGCGGGGCGACCTTCGAAGGCCGGAGGGAGAGGGCGGCCGGAGTAGGGCCGCAGAGGCCAGAAGGAGAGGGCGGCCAGAGGAGAGAGAGGGCGTGCGGCGCTTGGGCGGGCGGCCCTATGGGGAACAGAGAGGAGTCGTGCGAGAGGGGGGGGGCAATCTGGTGCGGGCAGGGGAGATTTTTTTAGTTCTCTTTTAGTGGGCCCAAGGATAACTAACCCAATTAGAACCTCTCCACCGGGCTAGTTTTTTTAGCTGGGTTAGAGCAAACTAGCTCAATTAACCCCTCCTGTTTAGATAATTTGAGGCTATTTCAACCCAAACTAGCTCTAACTTAGGGATCCAAACAAAGAGGAGTAGTATTATACATGCTACAGTCTGGACCATAGCACATTGTTTTTTATGGCCATATCACCACATTGTTTTCTACTGCTGGTTCACTGGGCTACCGTGGTTCGCACTGCTGGTTCACTGGGCTGTCGTGGTTCACACTCCTCCGACCTGAGTAGTAGTAGTAGTATATACCGCATCATTCTTTGCTCCTTCTTACTACTACGTACTTCGCCGACATGTGGGAGAGCCAGCATCCGGGTCGACGTGTCATGCACCAGATTAGAGTGTGGAATGGAAGGGGGGCATCGCCCCGGTCGTAGCGCCAATAATTCATGACTATAGTGAGTAGTCATATCACAAGTCTTTCCAGCAGTAACACGCCGTCAAATCTCACAGCCCGACCTTTCTAGCAGTAAGTTTGAGAATCCGCCACTCGCTTACCCTCCTCGCCTCTCTGTCAAACCGCCTACCCGAAAACTGTCGCGCGTACTACCCGGGAAAAGCCCCTCCCTCAACTTTTAACTACACGAAAATAGTTCGAGCTTGTTCATTCTATATAAATACTTACTGTAGGTTTATTACCCGTGGGGTTGTTCAATGAATGGAGGGCCGGGGAGCACAAGTGAACAATACTAGTACTACTAGTAGTAAGTAGGAGTCGTACAGTAGTCACCTTAAATAGAGAGTTTCTTTTTTTTAATGCCACGTACACAAATTGAAACGCTTGTTGTGGAGAGAAAAACATAATCACTCCACTATATATGTATGCAGGGGCCTAAGCGCTTGCTTTACTAGGGTTGCTCTCTTCATTCTCTCATCCTCTCCAGATCTAAACAAGACAGCAGTAGCGACATCTTCTCTCTGCTCACCGCTGATCACAGATCTGGCCGGATCCCTTCGGCAAGTGTGTGTAGAGGACTAAAAGGTGCATCGTTCACGCGATCATCACCGCCGAGGGAGGAAACCCACAGCTGCCGGTGGGGCCTGATCCTCTGTCCGTGTCATTCTCTCCGACACATCGCCGACTCATGAGGTCCTCTGACCCTTCTTCCTCCTTGCCGTGTTGTGCGCATATCGGACCTGCTGCCGCTGACATCTCGACGGACCTCAGGTACAAGTTCTTCGAAACTGGCCTTGCTCTACTGCCCTAGCTCCCAACATGTCTGCATGTGCATCTTTTTCTACTTCCATCAGCTCTTCCAAATCCACCTAAATTTTTTGTATTATTGGAGGTAAATCTACTTCATGCATTCGAATCTAGGACTTGGTTCAAACAACGAAGAAAGGGGGGGAAGTCGTAGCATGAATCTAGGACTTGATTCAAAGAGGAAATAATAGGGGGAAAGTAGTAGAGACCGGGTACCCAACCGGTCTCTGGGTTGAAAAGGGAAATAATCGGAAAACTAAGTACAAACTGGATAAGGAACAAATCTATTATTGGTTGAAAATGGATAGAAAGTGGTGGCTGGTGGACAAGTCAACAGAGTATGTACAGAATTAGATTTGCTGCCCTCACATAGTAAAAGGTCTCCAGGATTAGATTTGCTACCCTCACATAGTAAAAGGTCTCCAGGATTAGATTTTCTACCCTCACATAGGAAAAGTTCTCCAGTATTAGATTTGCTGCCCTCAAAGAGCATGAACAAACTCGGCATCACCACTTTATGCCTCTTTGTAGGTACATTGTGCTGATGCGTCCACTGTCGCATGTCCTTATTCCAACCTTTTGCTATTGTTAATGTAAGGGCGCATGTAAAATGAAGCGATCACACTGTTACCTTAAGGACATGTCTAACCAGTGTTATTGTTAATCTAACGCCTTCAGTGATATGATGCAATTAAACTGTGTTAACAAATGGTACTCCTGCTGTTTTCCCAAGTATGATAAGTAAGTTGCTTCTTTACGCTACTGAGTGACTTGGTGTTCCCATGGTCCCATGCCCTTAAACCAACTCTTTAGCTACTGTTGATTTACTATATCTGGTAAACAAGCAATGCCACCATTAAAGAAATCCCATATTTGACGAATGTCATAGTTGATCGTAATGCTTCCGGTAACATGAAGCATTGCTGACATTTTAAAATTTCTACTGTCCTTGCGTGATTGCCATGAACATAATCAATATGCTTCTTTTTCATTTCGTGTATGTTTTGTATATTCTTATTGACCAGCAACTGTTTACTTTCTATCTTTTTGTGCAGATAGGGATATGCATTTCACCTGCTGCTATTGTGACCTTTTGGTGAACTGCACAAAACACTTTCTTTTGGAATGAGTGTCTTGTGTTGTTCAACTAAAATGTAAAGTGGGCAACATCTCTCAATTTTGGTGGAACTGCACAAAATGGTGATTGGAGTTTCCAAAATCTCCATCAAATTCTGCTGGTAATCTCTTACAACATTTTATTAGCTTTTGCAAGATGAGCCGTCACTGTCACCACAATGGCACTTTATTTTAGTGGAACTGCAAATTATAGTTGCACCTTACATGAGCAGGACAACCAAACTCAATGTTGCTGCACTACTAAAGAAGAACCTGCTAGCTCATGAGAGCAAGTACTTCTTGCTAGCTGAATGATGCAAGCTTTGCTTCATTTCCGTTGAACTGCAGAAAAAGGCGCATGAATTGAATCATGGAACTCCAGGCTGGCCTCATCCAAGTGGAGTTGTAGGTTCACCACATCGAGTTGTGGTGGTATAGGACCCCTCACACCGGTTGCTTCAACTAGTGCCACTATTATAGTAATCATGCTCTTTCTTATTTGTGCAAACAGGAATACTCTACTACAGATGTTGTGATGGTCAAGAGCATTCGCTAAGTTCTTGGGTTGTATGACACACCTAGCCAAGATGGATTTAATCCCGATATTCACTTTATCAAAAGGCTCTAGTGGGTTGGTTCTGAATCTTGCAAGCTGGGAATCAATGAGATGTGTAGGCATCTTTGTTGAAATTATTATTTGAATCTTATTTGTTGGTTCTGAATCTTGGAAGCTGGGAATCAATGAGATGTGTAGGCATCTTTGTTGTACTTATTATTTGGATCTTATTTGTTGGTTCTGAATCTTGCAAGCTGGGAAACACGGTATGATGATGTAGAGGACAACAACCATAACAAACTGTTCAAACTTGGTAGTATTTTCTGTGTGAAAGTGCGGCAAAGGTGTTGATCATGTGCGTCCTTAGAATACTAATTCTAATTGTTGTGCATGTTGATCCTGTGGCACTGATAGAACGAGTCAATGCATTGCTTGTTCTAAGAATACATTTTAATTAAAGATAATTAAATTTAAGTAAAGTGACCACTAACACTTGTTATTACAGTACCAATACAGACCCACTCGTGAACCGACGTGTGTGGTCGGAATAGGTTTCTTAATGGAGCCGTTTGAATGTGCCAAGTGTGCATATACTGTCGGGCGTGCAGTGGGCGACGGAGGGGTAGTAACTATTGTCGCCTATACACACTCAGTTTACTGTTGAATCCAGTTCCCCAAGAGCTGAAAAACGAACTGCTGCTGCCGCCTACTCACTCGTTCACTTGAAGAGACTCCAATGGCGATCTGAGGGGTGAGCCTGCTGGATATGGACTCCAGCAAGGAGTTCACCTTTGAGTTCTCCGTTCAGTCCCATGGCGGCACCAGGTTGAATGTGATGTACACCAATGATCCGGACTCGGTGAAGCTCTGCCTCGCCGAGTTCAAGCAGTACCTACAGGACGAGAAAGCACAAGGTCGCAGGACTAGACCTTATGCCCATCCATTCGTCTCCTGACATGGACCAGCCGACCGCGGTCGCCCAGGTATGCGTGCGAGACGAGGTTCTAGGCTACCACTATTGTAGGGCCATCAGAGGTTCTGGAGCATTCGCTCATTTCATCGGCAGCACCCACTACACCTTCACTACGGTGGAGAGAAGGAAGAACGTGACGATTCGGCCATATGCTGCAGCAAGCTTGTTGACATCCAGAAGCAATACAAGATCATCAGCAACAGGCACGAGAAGGACTCCGTGGTTGACCTCGTCGAGACCATCATCAACCCCTGATACTCCAACATGAAAGAAGACAACGATACCAAGGAGCTCCACCGGCCAGCATGCATCCGAACAAGTCAACCCTCATACTCCCCTCCGCCTACGTCTTCCCCCGCTCCGGTTCATTCGGTCCACGGTCTCGACGTCGTCCTCCACCTAGGTGCTCTCTCCATGGCGCCGCCGTCTATCGTTCCCAACATGGCCAGCAAAACAAGAGGAATCAGGAGACAACTGTTCGTCGAGAGGCTGACAGTCCCGGGCCCACCAGGTCCATGGCCTAGGTTTTGTTGTTTAACATGGGCAGCCCACGACATGTTTCAAAGTTTTTTGGATCAAGCGGCCTCTGGATCTCCCAACCTAGCTTGTCTATAACATCAGCAGCCCAAGTTATGTTTGTTTTTTCAAGACGACGCATAGCTCAGTTCTTTTTTCTATAAGAATGCAAAACTGAACCTATGTTTTCCTTTAAATAATAGTATATATATATATATCTAATTTTATTACATATACATATATATATATGTGTGTGTCTGTGTGTGTGTGTGTGTGTGTGTGTGTCTATATATAGAAACAACATAAGGTTACGTTAAACCTGTCGTTCGTCCAACCATTTTATAGACCTTCCCACTTCCTTTATTTTTTGTTTTCATTAATTCTATATCTGAATTTTTCTTCCTCTTTCTTTTTCGATGTAAACTGTGTTTTCTCTCAGTACTTTTCCCTAGAACCAACTCAACTGTCCCACGTCTAGCCTAAAAATAATAATACCCCACGTCCTATTAACTCATCAAATTAAAATGATATTTTATTTTGTAAATTGAAAGTTCTTACAAAATAATAATAATAATTGTTTATATATAACTTGGCAAGTTAACTCCTAGTGATTAAGTACATAAGCTTGCAAAGATTTTACTGAACCATGCCGTAATGGACGTGTAATCATGTGTTTATGTTTTTATAACATTTCTCCATCCAGCCCAACATGATATTTTCACCCAGCCCAGCAAGTCGCGGATTTCGAGAAAAATGCAAAGGGCTTTAAATTCTACCACATATATAAATGGGCTACATAGATGCTACATCATTGTTTCACCCATCCCACCAAATGGACTAAAAAAACAAATGGACTGGCTGACATGTGGGCCAGTAGGTCGAAGCCTAAGCAAGGCGTTGGATTTACATCCAATGGCTGACATTCTTCTTCAATCTCTCGTCTTCTTCCCCCAGCGCTGCCGGGACCGCCTGCTCCAGCCTCCGGCGTCTAGCGGCATTGTTTTGCGTGCCTCGCCGCGAAACGCTGCTCCGCCGATGGCCAGGCCATCCCTCCACTCCGCACCTCCTGTTATTCTCTCCCGAGTGTAGGCCCACCCCGCACCTGAACCAGTCAAATTTCCCAATCCTCTCCGTCTGCGACTCCACTGCCGTGTCTTCCCCATCTCTGGGTCGTTCCAATCTGGGGCCTCACCGTTGTCCACTGCCTCGCTGCGCTCGGCGGCGTGGTCAACAAACGAGAGTCGTCGGAAGAGGACTGTAGTTGATAGCCTGACGGCTGGGACCTACAAGGTCCATGGTCGCATGCAAGGAAAGTTCCTCCTTATTAAGCTGTTTCCTTCCCCTGACAGTTGGGACCCACCGGGTGTATCTTCGCACGGAAGGAAGTGCCTCCTTGTTATGCTAAAAAACTATTCCTCCCTATGACAGCTGGGACCCTACAGATTTGGTGGCTGACTTGTGGGCCTACTAAGCAGACGTGTACGCAGGGCTTTGTCAACTTAATCGACAAATGATTCTAGCAGTTGGACCGTTGGATGTTAATCCAATAGCCGTGCTTCTTCTTCAACCTCTGTTCTTGCTCCTGTCTCCCGTGGGTGGCAGTGCTACCGCGCACCCGAACCAATCAAGTTTCCCACTCCTCTCCATCTGCGATTCCACTGCCGCGTCTTACCATCTCCGGGTCGTTCCAGTCTGGGGCCTCTCCATTGTCCATCGGCCTTAGTGTGCTTGGCACGGTGTGGTCAACATGGTCAACAAACGAGAGTCATCGGAAGCCTCACACCGTAGCCGAACCAGTTAACCCTCGTACTCCTCTCCGCGCGGGCTTCCACTGCCGTGTCTTCCCCGGCTCCGCATCGTCCCCTTCCTAGGCCTCGCCGTCGTCCACCGCCCTGGTGCTCTCGGCGCGGCATGGTTAACATGGTCAAGGAATGACTTCCATCGGAAGAGTACTATACGTGGAGAGGCTGACAGCTGGGCCCACGGCGGCCGCAAGGAAGTGCCTCCTTATTACACGCAAATAATTATTCCTCTACCTGACAGCAGGGACCCACCAGACTATTTCGCAAAATAAAATGTTTCCCCCCTGACTGCTCAAACCCACCAGCTACATCTTCGCACGCAAGGAAGTGCGTCCGGGCAAAAAAAACGATTCGCCCCCCTAACTGCTGGGACCCACTAGCTACACCTTCGCACGCAAGGAAGTCCCTGACAGCCAGGACCCACCTGGTCGAAGCGTACGTAGTGTTGTCATTCTGGTCGCGAACGTGTATGTACATACTGGTCGATGTAGAGGCGCGCACGTGTCGTAGTAGAGGCGCACACGTAGCATGTACACGTACGTACATCGGCCAGGGTGCAAGAAAGAAAATACGGCCACTTACGTACATACGGGCCAGGTCTCGAACGCCTACTCACGCATACGTACGGCCAGGGCTCGTGTACATGGCTGGGTCGGAACAGAGAAACTGCATCGTCGTCGTGTTCATGGGGAGGCAACGGAATGCGTCGTGTTCATGGGGAGGCAACAGAATGCGTCGTGTTCATCAGGAGGCAACAGAATGCGTGGGAGCTAACCAGCTTGGACGGAACAGCCGATGGAAACGAGGCCTGGCGTACCGCAGAACAGAGGAAACATCCTTGTGTTCAACCGGCCACGTTCGAAACGGGATCCTGTTCGTCGGGAGGGGTCTGGCGTACCGTAGAATGGAGGAAACGGACTTGTGTTGTACCTCCTACGGTCGAAACGGGGTCCTATTGATCGGGAGGGGTGTGGCGTACCGCAAACGGAGGAAACGGACTTGTGTTGGAGCGCTACGGTCGAAACGGGTGTCCTGTTCATCGGGAGGGGTGTGGCGTACCGCAAAACAGGACTCCACGGGATATTGTTCATCTCCACCGTCGACCTCCTCCAGCCTCCACGGGCTACTGTTCATCCACCATCGACCTCCTCCAGCCTTCACCTATGACTGTTCATCCACGGGCTCCTGTTCATCCGGCCTCCACCGCGCGCTACTCCACCAGCTACTGTTCAACCAGCCCTCTCCACGGGCTCCTGTTCAACTACCCCTCCACGGTCTACTGTTCATCCACCCCTCCACCGTCTACTGTTCATCCAGCCCTCCATGGGGTCATCCTG
Source organism: Triticum dicoccoides (assembly GCF_002162155.2). NCBI lineage: Eukaryota > Viridiplantae > Streptophyta > Magnoliopsida > Poales > Poaceae > Triticum > Triticum dicoccoides. Next base: position 324,586,246 of record NC_041391.1, on the reverse strand, counting down.
TTCATCCAGCCCTCCACGGGGTCCTGTTCATCCAGCCCCAACCGGATCGATCGATTGGGGTCCTGTTCATCCAGAGGCAACACCACGGGGTCCTGTTCATCCACCCCACCAGGAACTATTCATCCAACCCCCCCTGCAACGCTCACTGTTCATCCAGAGGCAGTATCGATCAGCTTGATTTAGTAGCAGTAGCTAAGGAATTGCTCGATCGGGTTCAGCTAACAGCCATCGATCGATTGCAAGGGTTCAGTAACGCGTAGCCTGCATTGCAATCGCTCGGGTTCAGTAGGCGAACGCCTCGCTCGGGTTCAGTTAGAGCCCAACGCCTCGCACCCATGCGCGTGTGTGTACAAGAGAAACGCGCAAACCTTCATGCATCGCTCGGCCCCGACCACCCATTGTAACCGGGAACACCCCAATATTTTCCTCGCCCTCGCTTCTACCATGGTTTTTTCCGTCATGGACGGCCCAAAGAATGTCATGCGGCTGCATCTCTGGACTGCCTAGGACGAAAAGCCCATTTTCTGTCATGATTTTTTGTCATAGAAGTAGGAGCCCACCACATCTATGATGATACCGGGTTTTGCCACAATTATCGTCATAGAAGTGTCATAAGTATGACAGAAAAAAAATTCGTTCGGCCCAAAATGTCATGGACGTGTCTTTTTTTGTAGTGCACTTCAGCAACTCTGCCTGTGCACTTATTAGGCCCTACCCCGACGACGCTCGGCAACATATTCGGGGCAGGCCCGGGGCTTCTGTCAGTGCAACAAACCCTAGGTCTGTTGCCTTGACTGTGCACAGCCGCAGGATCAAGATTGAAGCGCCAGTCCAAGACAGAGTACAAGACACCAAGAAGAACCAACGAGAATATCAGAGGGACCAAGACCAAGCCAGTGAAGCAAGATATCAACAAGGGAGAAGCCTCCCCTGCTGGGCAGGCGAGCCGGGCAAAGGGCGAGGCCAACCCCTAGAAGAAGATAACCAAGGCGTCTCGGTAGGGTCTGCTGGGGCTTGCGGAGGCTAAAACACCTCACCAAGCACTCCACCATGACTAACGTCATCGATTAGTGCGGTGTCAAGCCACAGAGTGATTAGGTGGCAGCCATTCGCCACATGGCAGCCACTTTCTACCAGAAAGCCCATAGACGACACCCGTCCTATGACGTGTCAGAAGAGCAGGCGTGGAGCTGGCAAGATAGCCCGGCAAGCCTTGACAGGCAACCAACGACATGACATTGAGCGGTGCATTAAATGCACACTATCAGCCTGTGGAGTTAGGTATGATAGCACTATTTTCTATCTTATCAGTGTCTAATACTGATTTGCCACTGTGGTGACCCCTTAACCTATAAAAGGAGTCCCATGGCAATGGTTCACGAGGTTGGCAAGTTAGAGGACTCATACCCCCATATGCGCGTAGTCGCTGCCGCCCTGAGTCAACCCTTGTGGGGAAAGTTTACTACGCCCCGCCACCACATTTCCACCATCAATCCACCAAAGCAGGAATAGGGTTTTACGCCTCACGACGGCCCGAACCTAGGTAAAACTTCCCGTGTGATCTCTGCCACGCTGCCCCATGTTGGTTTGCTCTTTGTGCAATGCAACTTCCCCCTGTCGAACCAACAAGGGGCCATCCTGGACCCATAGGTGGTCGTGGTTACCCGCAACACCAAGCATCTAAGCTTGGGGATGCCCCGGATGGCATCCCCTCTTTCGTCTTCGTCCATTGGTAAATTTACTTGAGGCTATATTTTTATTCACCACATAATATGTGTTTTCCTTGGTGCGTCTTGTATGATATGAGTCTTTGCTTTTTAGTTTGCCACAATCATCCTTTCTGTACACATCTTTTGAGAGGGACACGCATGAACCGTGAATTTATTAGAATACTCTTTGTGCTTCACTTATATCTTTTGAGCTAGGCAATTTGCTCTAGTGCTTGACTTATATCTTTTTAGAGCACGGAAGTGGCTTTATTTTATAGGAATTGTTGAACTCTGTTAGTGTCCTGGATATGGGGGTATCCATCCCTACCTGCCTGCGGCCCACCACATGTCTCCATCAATGGCCTGGTACGGCCCAGCTTCAGCATCAACAACACAAGACCCTCGCAAGAGGCCAAGCCTCGCGAGGCGGACGACGCCAAGACCCCCTAGGGGTTCAGCCTCCTTAGGCTGGCTCTCGAGGGGCGGGGAGTTCTATGCAAGATTCACCTCATGAGGTTCAGTTGATGTGGGCCATGACTACCAAGGCCAGGCGGGCGCCCGGCGGGCGCCAGGCGGGTGCAGAGCGTAGGTTTCCTCTTTGGTGCAAAGGAGGCAAGCCACAGGCGTGGAGTCCCAGGAATCAGCCAAAGGTTTCCATTCTGGTGCAACGAGACCAAGACCACCAGGACGGCAGGACGGAGGTCATCAACGAGCCCACCGCAGCGTCATGACCAGAGGCTTTTCGTAGGCGAAGACTACTTTTGTCAGGATAAGCCGTACTACTTGTCCCCTTTCAAATTCGGTCGTTGTGTGATCCCTTCCCACCAATATTTGGGAAGAGGACCAAGGCCACTATAAATAGGACTAACCACCACCATAGAGACAAGACAGGTCAAACTAGCTCACACCACACCAGCTCCCTTGAGCTCAAGAACACCTCACCTCCTGAGGCTAGTTCATCCACTGTACTAGTTCATCCTCAGCCCTCCGAGGCAATCCACCCAAAACGCTAGAGTAGGGTATTACACCGCAAGGTGGGTCGAACCAGGATAAACTGTTGTGTCTCTGTGTCTCTTTGGCTTGACACGCTAGGCTTAGGAGGATCGCGAGTAGGTAGGCTGGGTAGGTTGAGATCTCCGCACGGACCCCAGAGTTTGAACCTCTCAAGGGTTTGTGGATCCCATAATCCGACAAACTCTCATGCTTCACTTACATTATTTTGAGAGTCTCTAAATAGCATGGTAATTTTCTTAGGTTATGAATTTAGTCCTAATATGATGGGCATCCAAGAGGGATTTAATAAAAACTTTCATATAAAGAGCATTGAATACTATGAGAAGTTTGATTCCTTGCATTTGTTTTGAGATATAAAGATGGTGATATTAGAGTCATGCTAGTGAGTAATTGTGGATTGGTAGAAATACCTTTGTTAAAGTTTGTGATTCCCTTAGCATGCACATATGGTGAACGGTTATATGATGAAGTCGGAGCATATTTTATTTTTGGATTGTCTTCCTTTTGAGTGGCGGTCGGGGACGAGCGATGGTATTTTCCTACCAATCTATCCCCTTAGGAGCATGCATGTAGTACTTTGTTTCGATAGCTATTATTTTTTGCAATAAGTATGTGAGTTCTTTATGACTAATGTTGAGTCCACGGATTATATGCACTCTCACCCTTCCACCATTGCTAGCCTCTCTATTACCGCTCAATTCTCGCTGGTGCATTAAACCCACCACATACCTTCTCAAAACAGCCACCATACCTACATATTATGGCATTTCCATAGTAATTCTCAGATACATTGCCATGCAACTTCCAGAGTTCCATTTTATTATGACACACGCCATCATTGACATGTTGCTTTGCATGATCATGTAGTTGGCATAGTATTTGTGGCAAGGTCATCGTTCATAATTTTTTATACATGACACTCTTCATCATTGCACATCCCAGTACACAACCGGAGGCATTCATATAGAGTCATATCTTGTTCTAGCATCAAGTTGTAATTCTTGAGTTGTAAGTAAATAAAAGTGTGATGATCATCATTATTAGAGCATTGTCCCATGTGAGGAAAGGATGATGGAAGCTATGATTCCCTCAAAAGTTGGGATGAGTCTCTGGACTTAATAAAACATAAAAGAGGCCAAATAAGCCCAAATAAAAAAATTAAAGAGGCCAAAGAAGCCCGAACAAAAAAAAATAAAAAAATGAGAGAAAAGAGAGAAGGGACAAAGTTACTATCCTTTTTCCATGCTTGTTCTTCAAAGTAGCACCATGATCTTCATGAGAGAGTCTCCTGTGTTGTCACTTTAATACACTAGTGGGAATTTTCCATTATAAGAACTTGGCGTGTATATTCGGATCATGGGCTTCCGCAAATTGCCTTAGGTCTTTGTGAGCAAGCAAGTTGGATGCACACCCACTTAGTTTCCTTTTGATCTTTCATACACTTATAGCTCTCGTGCATCTGTTGCATGGAAATCCCTACTCACTCACATTGATATCTATTGATGGGCATCTCCATAGCTTGTTAATACGCCTAGTTGATGGGAGAATTTCTCCTTCTTTTTTTCTTCTCCACGACCACCACATTCTATTCCACCTATAGTGCTATATCCATGGCTCACTCTCATGTATTCACTACCAGGGAAAACCTTATACACGGAAATTTAGCAGCAGCGTGGGTCAAAAAAGGGCGCTAGTGCTAGATAGCAGTAGCCAGTTAGCAAAAACCGCGCTACAGATAAAATTGTAGTAGTAGCATGTGCGGTCGTAAAAGCGCTACTACTAATATTCCCATTGCTAAAACGATAGGCTACGCATAGCAGTAGCGGGCTTGGAAGAAGCGCGCTACCGCTAGGACATAGGTAGTAGCGCGTTTCCTACGAAAAGTGCTACTGCTAATGGAAATAAAATAAAATGAAAAAATAGAAAAGTAAATGAAAATGAAAGAAATAGAAAAATGAGAAAGGAAAATAATAAAATGTAAAGCAAAATAACTGAAAAAGCGAAAAAAAGGAGAAAGGCATAGCAGTAGCGTCTGTTCGTAAGAGGCGCTATAGCTAATGTAGCTGCAGCGTGTTTCCTAGACCCACGCTGTAGAAACAGAAAAGGAAATAAGAAAATGGAAGGAAATTACATAGCTATAGCAGTAGCGCGTTTTGCTAAAACCACTATAGCTACATTAGCTATAGCGCATTTTGTGAAACATGCTACCGCTAAGTTTGACTTAACCAAAAAACTGTTTTCCCCCGGCAACCACTTCTCCCCCAAATCCCTCGACCCACCCCGCTGCCGTCTCCCTGATTCGCCATCGCCCCACTTCGCCGACGTCGACGCCCCCGGAGCCACCAGAGCCGCGCGCCGTCGACGCCACCGGAGCCGCCCCCAACGCCACGGAGCCACGCGGCCTCATCAACGCCATCGGAGCCGCCGTCGACGCCACCGGATCCTCCCTCGCCACAACTGCCTCCCTCTCCATCACCGGAGACGCCCCTGCCTCCCTCGCCACCACTGCCTCCCTCACCGTCACCGGAGACGCTCCTGCCTCCCCCGTCACCACTACCTCCCTCGCCACCACCAGAGCCATCCTCTGTAAGCCCCCACCCCTCCTCTCTCTCTCTCATGCATATATAGCACAAACACTAGACAGAGAACCTAGGTTAACTAGTTTAATTAGGTTAATTATCTAGGTTAGTGCAAAAATTTAGTTAGGGCTTTGACAGAGAAGTAGTTAGGTTGACTAGTTTAATTAGGTTAATTATCTAGGTTAGTGCAAAATTTTAGTTAGGGCTTTGACAGAGACCTAGTTAGGTTAACTAGTTTATTAGGTTAATTATCTAGGTTAGTGCAAAAATTTATTTAGGGCTTTGATAGAGAACTAGCTACATTAACTAGTTTAATTAGGTTAATTGTCTAGGTAAACTAGGTTAACTAACTTGGTTAAATAGGTAGGTTAATTAGGTTCGTTAGATTAACAAGCTAGGTTAAGTAGGTTGGCTAGGTTAGAGCAAATTTTTATTTTAGAGCATTAGGTTACAAGGGTTAGAGAAATGGAGTTCCTTTGCAATTTAATTGGGTTATGTCCTAGGCAGAGAAGGGTTAGAGAAAATAATGTGTGTGTGTGTGTGTGAGAGAGAGAGAGGAATAGCTAGATCAACATAATTTGGGTTCTGTCCTAGGCAGAGAAGTGTTTAGTGAGTTCATTTTGCAATGGTTTTTGATTTTTGAAAATACCACTATTTTTCAAGGAAAATAATTTAGGTAAGTATTATTTTAAAGATGATCCCTTCCTAGACTTTTATTGTTGATTATATCATTTCATTGAAGTGGTCGTGTTATATCTTTTCATTGAAGTGGTTCGATTGTGCCCAAGTGGCTTTGTTGTTTCCATGGAATGAAGCCGAGTGTCCTATGTTTTGCCGGAATGTTGATTCATTTCCATTCCGGCAAATTTCAGGTTCTCGATTTGTCCACTTTTTAGCAAAAGTCATGCCAAAATTTTCCGTGAATTTCGGCATGACTTGTGCTACAAACTAGGACATATCGAGTGCCCAGGATTTGCCGCACCAGGAAGTAGTCAACGTTCCTGCATGTCATTATTCATTTTATTAGGTCTAGATAATACTAGATTTAATTGTAGGAAACATGGCTAGAAACGATGAAGGACAGGGTTCAGGTGACTGCGACAACGTCTATCGGGCGGCAGAAGAATTTTTGAGGGACGCCATTGATCAAGAGTTGATGTTGGTGGGTCCACCTGTCACATTGGAGATTGAGATTGACATCAAGACCGGCAGTGAGACTAAGACCGGCGCTGAGACTGAGACTGGCATCGAGACCGGCGCTGAGACTGAGACCGATGCCGAGACTAGCAGGGCCAGTATAGAACCGAAAGCAAAGAGGCAACAGCTTCCTAACAAGCTTGGGACTACTAGACTGGTGGTCACGGAGGTGGACGACGACAATTTCAGCCAACCGCGCCCAAGGAAGCGCACGCGTGCTACGGCAATCAAGTAGGCTGCATCACACGGACAACCGCCACCATCAACGATGAGAAACTAAAGAAGATAGATAATATGAGGCCCTCCCTCCTAAAGAAGTTGCACCAGATATTCTTGTTCCCGGGCTGGAATGAAAAGGATTATAAAGATCCAGATAAGGACCCATCAGTGAAGAAGATATAAAAACATCCCATGACCAAGTTTAGCGACACGTTGGCTGCCTGGAAATCAAGGGTGAAATATCGGATCGTCACCAAAAAGGAACCCTACTCTGAGATTGTAAAGGATAATCCGACAATCACGACAGAGCACTTTCAAATATTCAAGGCGGCTTGCGAGGCCAAAGCTGCCAAAAAAAAGTTGAAGTACATGAAGGGGCTTCAACAGATGAACATTGGGAGCCACCACCCCGGAAGCCGTTGTTACGGCGGGAAGAGGTCCATATGGGCCAAGGAGGACGCGGAAGCCATGAGTTTGGGCATCCCAGACACCTTGGCAGAGTTCACCGTCCCGCAGGAGCGTGACATCCTCAGGGCCTGGCACCGTTGGGACCCAGTGAAGAAGGTTTTTGAGATGAACGGGGTCACGACGGAGTTCATGAGACTGCTGGTAATTTTAGTTTTCGATCAATTCGACCGTAGGTTAGTCATATTTGTAAATGATCCTTGTGCCTTTTGCAGAGAGAGCAGCACAGGATTGCGGCCGAAAGCAACTCACCGTCTGAGGCATTGGCGAAGCCCAAGTGGGACACTCCTTTCAACCGGGTGTTGAACATATTGAAAGGACTCCCGGTGGAGACTCGACTGTCGTATGGACGCATGCACGGTGTCGGAGACGGCGCTACGTGGAAGAAGTACTACCGTGAGACCATGGAGGAGAGAAAGGAAAGATGCATGTTAACCGAAGAAAACATCGACAAGAAGGTTAAGATTGCGGTTGAGAAGAAATCATCTCTGACAGTCGCAACAGCGGTAGCTGCCGCAAAACAGGTGGTTGTAGATATGTCTACTACCTTGGTTCTGGCTGCTTTCAATTGGACCAGGCAAAATCCTGGAAAAAAAAGCGAACTTTCCCCTTGCTGACTTTTTGGGGACAAGCTCGAAAAGCGTTGCACCAGCACCTACAGCTGCACCTGCTCCCATGCCAGCTCACGCACCGGCTCCTGCACCTGCTCCGGCACCGGACGTGCTCGGTGGTGCTTCGTCTTTGGCTGAGCTCGACGCCCTCACGGTATCTGTCACACCGGCCATCTTCAATAAATGTATAATCTCCCATTTTCATTGCCTTTCAGATGTCTCACGTCACAGACATCTCTTTGCAGGCCGACGAAACCCCGTGCACCTTATTGTACACCATCCGCAAGGAGAATGTGGACGTGGGGAAGGCGACAATAATGGAGCCGAAGGAACAATTGTTCAACAGCCGGCCGAACCCCCCGGGCGTCTTCAAGGTTTCCGTGGCCAGTGTCAAACCGGGCCACAAGAATTTGGCTCCTCTGGTACGGGGATGACGATGAGACCCCAGGGCAGCTTGGTGATTGTTGCAATGGGTGGGTCCTATTGTGGCCAAAGAGTCTGCTTCGTCTGGTGGCGGTCGGGAGCACACCCACGAGCACGCAATTAGGTATGAACATCAACACCTGACCTAGTCAATTAGCGTCGGCTGTCGTGCTGGGTGATAGTGGAGGGGGTGAGGAAGAGGCTCCATTAGTCGTTGGTGATGTCGCCATAGATGAGGATGAGGATGAGGATGACGATGACACTCAACAATATGTCAATATCGGCGCCTACTTAGGGTTTGAGCGTCATGAGTCGGTGCCTGAATTGTCGCCTCCGGTGTCTGAACGTATTATGGACAACCTTATGGTACTAAAGAAGTCTAGGAAGAGATCGAGGAAAGGCAAAAAAACCTAATTCTATGATCCAGCCGCCTCAGTAGCCTCGGGTTCAAGACCGTATAGATATCACCCGGTGCGAAAAAATGGCATATCGCCGGTGAACCAATCCTACCTGAAGCAGCGATAGGGTCTATATTCAGCGATGTAAGAAGACTTCATGACGATGTGCTGCAGAGAGAGAAAGGCCTCATCGCCTCGAAAATCCAGGATACCCACTCTACGTGGTTAACATGCCGTGGAAATTGTCGTACGTCGACACATTCCCCACGGACAAGTTCTTCCTTCGATTTGATTACATCTTCGACATGTATCACTGGAAGAAGCTGGATTTTACGTTTGTCCGCCTTTATGCCTTGCACATGAACTACCTCATCGGGGTTGAGTAGATACCTTTTATCTTTGTCGTTGACCCGTACTTCATGCACGAGAGCTTCTTGGCAGTCTGCGCAAAGCACCGTGAATTCGCGAGGGACTACCTCATCAATTTCATGCTCGCCAATAAGGACAAGGAGGCGATTCTCGTGCCTTATCATCCCCTGTAAGTCATCCGCGCGGATATCCTTCCTTCGATTTCAATCATTTATTTGCACGGTGGAGGCTAATTAATTTGAGGTGTACTTATTTTGCGCAGCGGCGGGCGCGCCGTCCTCATCATCCTCTACCCCCGATACTCCCATGCTCTTTACTTGGATTCGTCGAAGAACATTACCAAAAAGGATTACACCCACATCAAGTTTGTTCTTGACAGTGCTATCTTTTACTACGGCAAAGGGGGTGGAGAGTTCAACGACAACAAGACAAGGCACGGCAGGCCCGCCTTCCATAAGACCAACTTCTGCTGCATCCAGCAACCGAGTGATTCTCTTAATGATGGATTCTATGTCCTACACCACATGCTGGAGTACAGATGGGATCACCAGAAACTTCACATGTCACCTAAATCCGGCGATGCCCATATTCTGCAATGGGCAAAGCACATAGGAGATATTGAGGATCATTGACTTCGAGCTGAGTTCTATCACATCTAGCATGAACTTGCCCAAATCATCATGAAGGAGGTCCTCGAAAAAATAGGGATGTTCTACAAAGAAGGAGAAATGTCGCGGGAAGGCGTCCGAACACGCGTAGCCTCTCAACGTCTCGACATGAAGCCTTTCACTAAGCTTGGGGACTTTCTCCCTGACATGGATGGATGGCACGACATGTTGGAGTGATTGTCGATATATGACAATGTGTGTCCGTTTAGTCCATACTTACTGTATGACAAAACTTTGAGTTATGCATGGCGAAACTTTATTTGTGATGTAATTAAACCGTCCTCCTCCTCGAGTAGCGAAGATCACTCTAGTTAGGGCATTTTGGGTACAATGAACGTTGCTATTTATGCTTATGATATGTTGCTTCTATATATGCCAAGTATGTCTCTTTCTGTTGCTCAACTATATATGTTGCATATCATCGACTCATGTGATGATGCAGGTGCATATATCATCGATGGTGAAGAAGTGCTACGCCAGGAGTATACGACAAGTGGCCAGAGTGTCAGGCCCAGGTGTACCGGTTTCCGGTTTCCGTGCGACAGCTAGTAGTTAGTTTAGGTTCACGCTAATGCGAGAGAGGGGATACGAACTCATGTACTTCGTAGTTCCGCTCTCACTCATAGTGTAGCTCTTCTCGCGTATATCATTGTTTAGATGGATGACGATGTAGTTGCAAGTAATCGATGACGAGAGACCACTTTGTGTTGGATGATGATTATGATGATGACATGGTTTGATGAGACTATTTGTATGTATATGCTATGATTACATTTGTATGTGTATGATATGCTAAAGATTATTGTATAAAGCCTATTCAAATACAAAACAAATATGCATAAAAAAACAGAAACTAATAAAACTAGCAGTAGCAAGGGGAACAAAGTTAGCAGTAGAGCTCCCTTACCAGTAGCGCTTACTTCTAAAAAGCGCTGCAGATATTAGCAGCAACGCTCTTACCTAAAGCATGCTACCGCTAGCCATGTATAGCAGTAGTGTGGGATGACAGGCGCTACTGCTACACGTTAGCTATAGCGCCTTATCAGTAGCGCGACGTCCCGCGATACTGATAGGCAAAATACCCGCGCTACTACTAGGGTTTTCCTTAGTAGTGATTGCGTGAAAGTTGAAAAAGTTGAGAACACCAAAAGTATGAAATAGTTGCTTGGCTTGTCATCGGGGTTGTGCATGATAAAGTACTTTGTGTGATGACGATGGATCATAGCCAGACTATATGATTCTGTAGGGATAACTTTCTTTGGCCATGTTATTTTGAGAAGACAAGATTACTTTATTAGTATGCTTGAAGTATTATTGTTTTTATGTCAATATTAAACTTTTGTTTTGAATCTTATGGATCCGAATATTCATGCCACAATAAAGAAGATTACATGGATGAATATGTTAGGTAGCATTCCACATCAAAAATTTTGTTTTTATCATTTACCTACTCGAGGATGATAGGAATTAAGCTTGGGGAAGCTTGATACGTCTCCAACGTATCTATAACTTTTGATTGTTCCATGCTATTGTATTATCTGTTTTGGATGTTTTATGTGCATTAATATGCTATTTTGTATTATTTTGAGGACTAACTTATTAACCTAGAGCCCAGTGCCAGTTTCTATTTTTCCTTGTTTTTGAGTTTTACAAAAAAGGAATATCAATCGGATTCCAAACGTACTAAAACTTTACGATGATTATCTTGGACCAGAAGACATCCACGGAGCTTGGAGATGGGGCCAGAAGAGTCCCGAGGGACCCACAAGCCCAGAGGCCGCGCCCTAGGGGGCGCATCTCCCGGGCTTGTGGGCTCCTTGAGAGTCCTCGAACCCTAATTCTTGTGCTATAAATTCCCAAATATTCCCAAACCAACAAAAGCATCCACCAAAATACTTTTTCGCGCCGCAAGCCTCTGTTCCAATGAGATCCCATCTTGGGGCCTTTTCCGACACCCTAACATAGGGGGATTCAATCACGGAGGGCATCTACATCAACTCTATTGCCCTTCCGATGAAGAGTGAGTAGTTTACCACAGACCTACGGGTCCATAGCTAGTAGCTAGATGGCTTATTCTCTCTCTTTGATCTTCAATACCATGTTCTCCTCGATGTTCTTGGAGTTCTACCCGATGTAATATTCTTTTGCGGTGTGTTTGTCGAGATTTGATGAATTGTGGATTTATGATCACATTGAATATTATTCGAGTCTTTTCTGGACTCTTTTATGCATTATTAAATATCTTTGTATTTCTCTTCGATTTATCAGTTTGGTATGGCCAACTAGATTGGTTTTTCTTGCAATGGGAGAGGTGCTTAGTTTTGTGTTCAATCTTGTGGTGTCCTCGCCCAGTGACATAGTAGGGGTAGTGAGGCACGTATTGTATTGTTGCCATCAAGGGTAAAAAGATGGGGGTTTCATCATATTGCTTGAGTTTATCCCTCTACATCATGTCATCTTACTTAAGGCGTTGCTCTGTTCTTATGAACTTAATACTCTAGATGCAGGCAGGAGTCGGTCGATGTGTGGAGTAATAGTACTAGATGTAGAATCCTTGGGGTCTACTTGACACGGATGTGATGCCTATGTTTGTAATCATTGCCTTGGACATCGTCATAACTTTGCGGTTTTCTATCAATTGCTTGACAGTCATTTGTTCACCAATCGTATTACTTTATTTCAAGGGAGAAGCCTCTAGTGAAACCTATGGCCCCTGGGTCTATTTTCCATCATATATGTTCAGATCTATAAACCAAAAAAACCAAAAATACATTGCTGAAATTTATTTGTTTTTATTTTGTTTTTCGTTTTAGTAATCTTTTATACCTATTTCTATCAAATCTCATCCTTGCAAGTGACCGTGAAGGGATTGACAACGCCTCCTACTAGATTGATACCTTGGTTCTCAAACTAAGGGAAATACTTATCTCCACTTTGTTGCATCACCCTTTGCTCTTCAAGGGAAAAAAACCAACGCAAGCTTAAGAAGTAGCACAACCAAGCACTGGTCCACCCACATATCAAATTATCAAAGTAGCGAACACAAATCAAACCAACATGATGAAAGTGATTAGATGAAATTCCCGTGTGCCCACAAGAATGCTTTGCTTATTATAAGAGACTGTTTTGGCCTGTCCTTTGCCACAAAAGGAGTGGGCTACCTTGCTGCACTTTATTTACCATTATCGTTACTTGTCCGTTACAAATTATCTTGTTATCAAACTACTTGTTACCGGCTATTTCAGTGCTTGCAGAAAATACCTTGCTAAAAACCACTTGTCATTTCCATCTGCTCCTCATTGGGTTCGACACCCTTACTTATTGTATGGACTACGATTGGTCTCCTATACTTGTGGGTCATTACAATGCTAAGTATCGTGCGGAGGTGTAGTGCCCAAGATGAGTATGCATTCATGATTGGGGCACAACCCCATTTCGAGCGCATAGCAAGGTGGATATAATTACAACATACCATGTACTGAATAGATGAGAATACTAGATAAAGGCTTACACTCACCATAAGCTACAACATGAATACATCAATACATAGCAATCATCATACAGAAGAGCAGGACCCGACTATGGATGAAATCAAATAAAAAGCAGAACGACATCCACCCTGCTAATCCCAGGATCATGACCCGGAACCTATACCTTGATCGAAGAAGAAGAAGCAGAATGACTCCAAAACAAGCAATCATCGCTCTCACGTCAAACTTCACTTTACATGCACCTGCTGTTGTAGTAATTTGTGAGCCACGAGGACTCAGCAATCCCATTACCATGGGTGTCAAGACTAGCAAAGCTTAATGGGTATGGAATGGATAAGTGGTGAGGTTGCAGCAGTACTAAGCAAACCGTGTAAGGGACACAAATCAAGGAACATAACACCAATATGACGGAAACTAGGGTGGCAAGAGTGGAACAAAACACCAAGCAAAAGGCTAAGTCTTTCACCCTTTACCAAGTATATAGATGCATTAATTAAATAAGAGATATTTTGATTATTCCATGATATCCATGTCCCAACATGGAACAAACTGCACTGCACCTACAACTAGCAACGCTATAAGTGCGGTTGAGCAAAGCGGTAACATAGACAAACAATGGTATGTTGGGATGGTGGAAAAGTTAGAGGCTTATCAAGGAAATTTGGGAGGCTTGTTAAAAAAGTGGTAGGTAGCACGACATAGTGATAGCACCGAGACAACTAGCAAAGCAAAGATAGTAGTGGTATCCAAGGTAATGGTCATCTTGCCAAAAATCCCGCTAGGAAGAAGACTGAATCCATGAAATAGACGAACATGCGTAGTCGAACGGATCCTCACAATCGCAACGTACAAAGCACAACCAGAAAGAAGCAAACAACACGATAAATGCACAAGCATAAATGGAAGACTCTGGAACACGCAAGACGGCAGACTATTATAGGCTCCAGCATTGGAGGCCAGTTCGGGGGCTACTGAGGGAGTCCTGGACTACGGGGTCCTCGGGTTGTCGGCCTAATCCTCACTGGCCGGACAGTTGGCCCGCACTGTAACTACTAGAAGGTTGAGCTGCGAGACAGCCCCGCATCTAGACAAGAAGCTTTTTGGTGCCTTGGTGTGTCCTCCAAGTCAAGAAGAGAAGAATCGACATGCTTATCCTCTCCATGTACCGACCGTGTGTAACACTAGCACCCCCCCGGTGTCTATATAAACCGGAGGGTTTAGTCAGTAGAGGCTAGAACAACAACCATCATCCTACTAGTTTAGGGTTTAGTTCATATGATCTTGTGGTATATTGACTCTTTAATCCTCATATACATAATAAATATAATCAAGCAAGACATAGGGTTTTACCTCTTCAAGAGGGACCGAACCTGGGTAAATATCGTGTCCCTAGTCCCTTGTTCCCAATTGATCCAAGATCCATAGCTAGGGACCACCAACTCGAGATCCACCGGTTTTGACACCGACACCCACTACCTTGCGGAAGGGCACATCCTCCGCTTCAAGTTGGTGGAGACCGACATGATCTCCATAAAGGTCTTCAGGCGCTCAGGTGCTTTCATAGGGTGCTGCATGGAAATCTCGAGCGACAATGAAAGCTCCTCCTCGAGCGACAGCGATGAGGAGAACACCGACGGCGAAGACGGTGACGACGAGCCCTGGGTCATCAAGCATGAGGACAACAACTTGAACTCTGGCTGAATATTGCATGCACTATCACCCTCAGCTAGGTGCCGGTAGCACCATCATCTGCAGCTGGACCCCGGCAGAGCGATCTATCCATGGATATGCATAGCAACGGGAGGGAAGAGTATGTCTGTGTACCCTCGTAGACCATTTAGCGGAAGTGTTTATTAAAGTGGTTGATGTAGTCGAACACCTTCGCGATCCAACCGATCAAGTAATGAACGTACGACACCTCCGCGTTTAGCACACATTCAGCTCGATGATGTCCTCTCCTTCTTGATCTAGCAAGACGGGCAAAGTAGTAGATGAGTTCTGGCAGCACGATGGCGTGGTGACGGTGATGATGAACTCGTTTCCGCAGGGCTTCGTCATGCACCGTGGAAAACTAGACGGAGGATTAAACTGTGGAGAGGGGCGCCGCACACGGCTAAGAGATTGCCGTTGGTTGTGTGGCGCCCCTCCCTCTCATATATATAGGTGGGGGGAGGGGAGGCAGCCAGGAGGCGCCCCAAGGGTGGCCGGCCGGCCCCCTTTGGCTCCTTCCCTCTAGCGCCCCCTTTCCTTGTTTGCCTGCGGGGGGAAGGCGGGAGAGGGTGGTGCCCCTGAGGGAGTGTAACGCCCCGGATTCGATGCGCCAAGTGTCTTCCAGTTATTCGCCATCATTGCCATGTCATTTGCTTGCGTGTTGCATTTTGCCATGTCATCATCTGCATTTCATCTGCATGTTTTTCAAAACTTGCATCTGTTCGGGTTCCGCCGGTTCTCTCCGTTATCCATTCCGAGTCCGGACACACTCGCACGCGCCCGTTGCCCCTCTCAGACCTCGTTTCGTGAGTGGCATAAAAATGTTCTCGGAATGGGATGAAAGTTGACGTGCGGTCTTATTATAGTGTAGATAGGCCGCCTATCAAATTTCGTCGCATTCGGAGTTCGTTTGACTGCCCAACCGTTAAACATATAGCGGTACCGCTGCCGGTACCTTCGTCGGATGTTTCGGTCTTCGAAACTGCTATCGGGCCTCTCTCTCTCTCT
>NC_041391.1:324495497-324569568 GCF_002162155.2 Triticum dicoccoides | reverse complement strand
GCCCCTGCCGCCGTCGCCCTCCAGCACCGCCCGCCGCCCTCCGGTGACGCGCCCGCCGCCGGAGATCCGCCGCCGCCTCACGACTCCGCCGCCCGGATCCGCCTCGCCCCGCCGTCATGGGTGTGCGCCCGCCAGAGCCGAGCTCCCCCGCTACTCCTCCTCCCGGATCCGGTCGCGGGAGCTCTGGCCGCCCCGGATCCGCCCTCCTCCGACCTCCTCCGTCCTCCCCGGCGATCGCCGGAACCCTAGGGTCGCCGGAGATGGCGTCGACCCGCGCCGGGACGGTCCCGTTCCAGATCCGGCGTGCGTCTGCTCGTCCCCGGTCTCCCCTTGCGCCATCGGCTCCCGTCGTCGTCCCAGCAACGCGTCGCCGTGCCCTGCGTCCTCTGCATCGAGCGGAGGAAGACGCCTCCGCTCGCCAACCCCGCGTGGGCCCCGCACCACCGGCCCAGGCAACGGCCTGCCTCGCGTCCTCTCCTCCGGCCCAGCCAAGGCCTAGCAGAGCCAAGGACCAGCCCAGCTTCAGCCTCCACATCGGCCCACCTTGCCCTCTGTTTTTTTGCTAGGTATAAAAAAACTGCCAAGTCCCAAATTATTTTGCATTCTGGTGCTAACTTTGACCAGCCATATCTCCATGCATACTGCTCCGTTTTGCGTGAATTATATATCAAAATGTTCGTTGTGAGATGCTCTTCATTTTGTTACATTGTGCCATGTTTGTTTGAGTCCTTCTTGATGCCCTAATCATCATTGCAAGAGTGCTATATGATGTTAACCTGCTGAAACTGTTATAACTTGATGAATTGTCTTTTTCGTTGCATTTTGTGTGTGCATCCTATGAGCATGAGCTCTACATGTGTTTTGTGCTACATCATGCCATCTTTACAGTGGTGCAATCCATGTATTTTTTATGTATTTTAGTGAGTGCATCGAGCTCGTGAAGTAGGGTACTTGCTGTTGCTGTTTTGCTAGTCTGAATCTGCTATATCATGATGCTATGTTAACCTGCTTCTACAAGTCATTCTATGCATAATCTGGAGATGTTCACTAAGGATGATTTGTTATATATGTTATTCTCTATAGATCTATGCCCCTGGTTGCATTTATAGCCTGCTGTAGCTTGTTGTTATCTTGCCCTCAAAACTGATAAATAATGTTGCTGTCAGCCTGTTAACTTTAAGTTCAGTTTGCCATGTGTTTTGCTAGTGATCCATGCACCCTATGAACTTGCTCTTGCCGTGCTTAGCTTCATAAACATGTATTCTTACTTTTGGTTACCTTTCCATGCCATTTATTTCTCTGTGGTGAGTGGTACAAGCTCACCAACATGCCTACTTATTGTTGTTCCTGCCATGTCTGAATCTGTCATATCATTTGCCATGTTTGCATGGATGATTCCATCTTTTCTATTGATATTTAGAATAAGTTCAGTAAGGGAGTTTTGTTCTTTGTCTTTATTAGTAGCATGCCATGTCTTTGTTTGCCATGATAAGTTCTTGTAACATGTTGTTTGATAGTTCTAAACATTGCAACCTGATGTTATTTCTGCCAAGTCTGGAACTGTTATTATTTGAAATCTTGCCATGTCCTTTTGAGCTTGTTCTAGTGATTTCTGGAGATAGCTCAGTGTTCATGTTTTGTCATGCTTTACATGTACTTCATTTCCACGCCTTTTGTTTTCACATTGGGATGTTGTAGCATATTGTTTTGATGCTTGCTAGATGCCTAGTTGCTGTTTTGGACAGCTTGTCCTTTAAACTTGTATAGAGTATGTGTTGAACCGTTGCTCCGTTTTGAGTGTGCTCCATATGAAACTTGCTTAGATTTGCATGTAGTTTCATATTATCATGTTGCATCCTTGTTTTGAGGTATTTGCTTGATGTTTGAGTGCCTTTTGCATCAATGCCATGTTTAACTTGTTTTGCTCATATCTTCTAGCCCGTAGCTCTGAATCTAATGAACTTTATATGTAACTTGACTAGAATCTCGTGTAGATCATCTTGGTGAATCTTAACTTGCTGTTTAACAACTTGAACATAAGGTTTATTCAGTTCTGGACCAATTTCTAAATTTGCATATGAGGACTTACCGGATTAGTTATATGTTGTTTCCGGCCTCATTTAAACTTGCCTTGATATGTTGTTCTTGTTTGCATCATCTCTTGCCATGAGTAGCTTCATGTAGTCTTGTCATGCATCATGCTTGTTGTGCATCATGTCTTCTCTATGTGTGGTGTGTTTACTATGTTGTGTGCTTCTTCTCGATAGTTCCCGTTTCGTTGCGATCGTGAGGATTCGTTCGACTATGCTTGGTTCGGCTTCATTCGTTCGTCTTCTTCATGGACTCGTTCTTCTTCCTTGCGGGATTTCAGGCAAGATGACCGCTACCCTGGATCTCACTACTATCATTGCTATGCTAGTTGCTTCGTTCTATCGCTATGCTGCGCTACCTATCTCTTGCTTATCAAGCCTCCCAAATTGCCATGTCAGCCTCTAACCTTTTCACCCTTCCTAGCAAACCGTTGCTTGGCTATGTTACCGCTTTTGATCAGCCCCTCTTATAGCGTTGTTAGTTGCAGGTGAAGTTGAAGATTGCTCCATGGTGGACATGATTATGTTGGGATATCACAATATCTCTTATTTAATTAATGCATTTATATACTTGGTAAAGGGTGGAAGGCTCGGCCTTATGCCTGGTGTTTTGTTCCACTCTTGCCGCCCTAGTTTCCGTCATACCGGTGTTATGTTCCCGGATCTTGCGTTCCTTACACGGTTGGGTTTATGGGACCCCCTTGATAGTTCGCTTTGAATAAAACTCCTCCAGCAAGGCCCAACCTTGGTTTTACCATTTGCCTCACCTAGCCCTTTTTCCCTTGGGTTTCCGGAGCCCGAGGGTCATCTTTATTTTAGCCCCCCCCCCGGGCCAGTGCTTCTCTAAGTGCTGGTCCGAACTAGAGCCCTTTGCAGCGCCCCCTCAGGGAAACTTGAGGTCTGGTTTTAGTTGTACGGATTGCTCATCCGGTGTTGCCCTGAGAACGAGATATGTGCAGCTCCTATCGGGATTGTCGGCACATCGGGCGGCTTTGCTGGTCTTGTTTTACCATTGTCAAAATGTCTTGTAAACCGGGATTCCGAGACTGATCGGGTCTTCCTGGGAGAAGGTATATCCTTCGTTGATCACGAGAGCTTATCATGGGCTAAGTTGGGACACCCCTGCAGGGTATAAACTTTCGAGAGCCGTTCCCGCGGTTATGGGCAGATGGGAATTTGTTAATGTCCGGTTGTAGATAACTTGACACCAGATTCGAATTAAAACGCATCAACCGCGTGTGTAGCCGTGATGGTCTCTTTTCGGAGGAGTCTGGGAAGTGAACACGGTTTTGGGTTATGTTTGACGTAAGTAGGAGTTCAGGATCACTTCTTGATCATTACTAGTTGACGACCGTTCCTTTGCTCCTCTTCTCGCTCTCATTTGCATATGTTAGCCACCATATCATGCTTAGCCGCTGCTGCAACCTCACCACTTTACCCCTTCCTTTCCCTTTAAGCTTTGCTAGTCTTGATACCCATGGTAATGGGATTGCTGAGTCCTCGTGGCTCACAGATTACTACAACAACAATTGCAGGTACAGGTATTGCGATGATCATGACACGAGAGTGATGTTACTTGTTTTGGAGTTCTTCTTCTGCTTCTTCTTCGATCAGGGGATAGGTTCCAGGTCGGCAGCCTGGGCTAGCAGGGTGGATGTCGTTTGAGTTTCTGTTTGTGTTTCATCCGTAGTCGGATGGTGCTCTTATGTATGATGATGTTGTATTCGGGTGGCATTGTATGCCTTTTGTATGTATCCCCATCTATTATGTAATGTTGATGTAATGATATCCACCTTGGAAAAGCGTTTCAATATGCAGTTCTATCCTTGGTGGGACCTTCGAGTCTCTTTAGGATGGTATCACATATTGGGCATGACAGGGAGTCCTGGATTAAGGGGTCCTCGGACGGCCGGACTATGTGACATGGGCGGACTATTGGGCTATGAAGATACAAGACAGAAGACTTCGTCCCGTGTCCGGATGGGACTCTCCTTGGTGGGGAAGGCTAGCTTGGTGTTCGGATATGTAGATTCTTTTTCTCTATAACCAACTTTGTACAACCCTAGCCCCCTCCAGTGTCTATATAAACCGTAGGGCTTAGTCCATAGAGGCAATCATAATCACATAGGCTAGACTTCGAGGGTTTTAGCCATTATGATCTTGTGCTAGATCAACTCTTGTAATACTCATATTCATAAAGATCAATCAAGCAGGAAATAGGGTATTACCTCCATAGAGAGAGCCCGAACCTAGGTAAACATCGTGTCCACCGCCTCCTGTTACCATCAGCCTTAGACGCACAGTTCGGGACCCCCTACCCAAGATCCGCCGGTTTTGACACCGACATTGGTGCTTTCATTGAGAGTTCCACTGCGTTGTCGCCAAAAGGTTTGATGGCTCCATCAATCATCTACAACAATGCAGTCTAGGGGGAGGTTTTCCTTCCCGGACAGATCTTCATATTCGGCGGCTTCGTACTGCGGGCTAACTCGCTTGGCATCTGGAGCAGATCGATAGCTACGCCCCTTGCCATCAGGTCAGGTTTGGAAGCTTGAATTACGTGGCAGATATCCGTGGGGACTTGATCTTCGACGGATTCGAGCCCATGGAGGACGCTCCCTGCCACCACAATGAACATGACCTAAATCAGTCATCGGACCGTGCTCAGGAGATAGCACCTGTAACCGCTCTGGCCCTAAATCCGGAGCAGATTGCACCGTTCGAGGATGGGAAGCTCAACCCTATCATGGAAGCCGCAGACTCAGCAATGTTGGAGCCGCACACAGATCCCACCTTGAGCGGGGCCCGTGTCACCGGACCTCAGATTCGTCTCCGGCTATAGGTTCCGAACCGCGTGTATCCGCGCCCATCGAATCTGATCAGGCGTCGATCGTTGAGTTCAGCTCCGCGGACATCTTCTGGCACTCGCGTTTTGGCGATGTGCTAAACTCATTAAAATCCCTTTCCTTGTCAGGAGACTCTCAACCGAACTATATCCGGTTCGAATTGGATGCTCATAGCGGAGAACTCCGCTTCCCACCCACCACCCACTTCATAGCCACTGTCGAAGACTTAACTGACATGCTCGATTACGACTCCGAAGACATCGAAGGTATGGATGACGATGCCGGAGAGGAGCAGGCACAAAGACCACCGCTTACAGGGAGCTGGACAGCCACCTCCTCGTATGACGTATACATGGTGGACACACCCAAAGAGAACAACGGGGCCAATGAGAAGAATCCAGCCAAGCATAAGTCTCCTGAGATACAGCCAAAGTGCCGACGACAGCGTCACTGCTCTAAACCATGCCGTGGGAAAACAGTAATACCGGCACAGGAGAAAATAACACTCCGGACGATGCCAACGACAATGAAGACCCCGTTGAGACAACCTCCGAATAGGACGAACGGGAAGATGGGCGAGTTAGCCCTGATGAACAGGCCATGAATGAAGACTCGGAGGACAGTAACTACCTTCCACTCTCCGAGGACGAGGTGAGCCTCAGCGGCGAAGACTTTATCATGCCTGAGGAGCCCGCCGAGCAGGAGTGCTTTAAGCGTCGGCTAATAGCCACTACAAGGAGCCTGAAAAAGAAGCAGCAGCAGCTTCAAGCTAACCAAGATCTGCTCGACAACAGATGGACTAATGTCTTGGCAGCCGAGGAATAAGGCCTCGAGCGCCCAACCAAAAGCTAGCCGAAGCACAAACTGTTACCCCAATTCGATGACAAGGCGCTGGAGCCCGTCCTACCAGTGGATAATGTGGCTGACTGACCACCACGTGGCTGGGAGAAAGCGGCAACTCAAGCCGAACACCGGCCCGCACTACCTAGCCGTAAAAACAGATACCCAATAGCTCGGGGATACACATATGAAATACAGCACGACCTGGAAAACATAGCAGGTCAGACCATATTGATCTATGGATCACGGGGGCGTACCCGGATGCGCGACGATGGCCATCCGGTCGGACGTGACAAACATAACCACTCTCGGACCGAAGACCGCAGACAAACTCCATCCGAGTTACGTCACGACTTGGCCCGATATAGAGGCCCCGCACACCCCCTTTGCTTCACTGATGAAGTAATGGAACATGAATTCCTGGAAGGGTTTAAACCCGTGAACATCGAGTCATATGATGGGACAACAGACCCCGCGGTATGGATTGAGGATTTTCTTATCCATATTCATATGGCCCGCGATGCTGATCTTCATGCCATCAAATACCTCCCGCTAAAACTCAAGGGACCAGCTCGGCACTGGTTGAGCAGTCTGCCTGAAAACTCCATCGGAAGCTCGGAGGACTTGGAGGATGCCTTCCTCGACAACTTCCAAGGTACATATGTCTCATCTCCGATGCGGATGACCTAAGTCACATAGTTCAACAGCCCAGAGAGTCAGCCGGGAAATTCTGCACTAGGTTCTTAACTAAAAAGAACCAGATCATCGACTATCCGGATGCTGAAGCCTAAGCGGCCTTTAAACATAGCATCCATGGCGAATGGCTTGCCCGACACCTCAGCCAAGAAAAGCCAAAGTCTATGGCAGACCTCATGATACTTATGACCCACTTCTGCGTGAGCGAGGATAGCTGGCTAGCCCGTAGCAATAAAAATGCAAGCGAACCTGGCACTTCTGAAGCTAGAAATAGGAACGGCAAGCCCCGACGCAACAGACACAAACGTCGAAACGACGGTGAAAATACCAAGGACACGATGGTCAACGCCGGATTCAGTGGCTCTAAGTCCGGTCGGCGGAAGAGGCCATATAAAAGAAACAATCCGGGCCCGTCAAGCTTGGACCGCATACTCGATCGTCCATGTCAAATCCACGGCACCCCCGATAAACCAGCCAATCACACCAACAAAGAGTGTTGGGTTTTCACACAGGTTGGCAAGTTAAATGCTGAGAACAAGGAGAAGGGGTCTCAAAGCGAGGAGGATGACAAGGTGCCCCGGCCACCGAACACAGGGGGACAGAAGAAATCCCCCCCCCCCCCAAGTTAAAACAGTGAGCATGATATATGCTACCCATATCCCCAAGAGAGAGCGCAAACGCGCGCTCAGGGACGTCTACGCGATGGAGCCAGTCGCCCCAAAGTTCAACCCATGGTCGTCCTGTCTAATCACTTTCGATCGCAGGGACCATCCGACTAGTATCCGTCATGGCGGTTCAGCCGCACTGGTCCTCGACCTAATCATTGATGGATTCCATCTTATGCGAGTCCTCATGGACGGCGGCAGCAGCCTGAACCTGCTCTATCAGGATACAGTGCAAAAATTGGGTATTGATCCCTCAAGGATCAAGCCCACCAAAACCACCTTTAAAGGTGTCATTCCAGGTGTAGAGGCCCGCTGTATGGGCTCAATCACACTGGAAGTGGTCTTCGGATCCCCAGACAACTTCCGAAGCAAAGAATTGATCTTCGATATCGTCCCCTTCCGAAGCGGCTATCACGCACTGCTCAGACAAACCGCATTCGCTCGATTCAATGCGGTGCCACACTATCCTTATCTCAAGCTCAAGATGCCCAGACCACGCGGTGTCATAAAAGTCAATGGAAACATGGAACGCTCCTTCGTACTGAGGAGCACACTACTGCCCTCGCAGCAGAAGCTCAGAGCAGCCTTTTAAGGCAGAACCTTAATTCGGCGGCCAAGCTCCCGGACACCGTCAAGCGAGTCTGAACTACTCTGCGGTAGGATAGTCCATCTCGTCAAGAGCTCGACTGGAAATTCAGCCTCTATCCCAGTCCCGACCAAACGGCGGCGTTCGTACCACTCGTACACAACTACGCACTCAAAATACCATGGGCATAGACGGAGGCACAGCTAGATCGCGGTCCACAATATGGCTCAACCGCTCCTGGACCCACATACTTTCACTTTTTCCTTTTCTTTTCAGGTTTCTTCTTTTCCCAGGCATTTCCTGGAGACCTGATTGTCGGACCTATCAAGGGACGGATACACCAAGACGGCAAGAAGCTTTGACGTATAAGGGAATTTTCAGGTGGTCTCTTTAAATGATTGGTATGCCTATTTTAAGGATCCGCACACAGCTCTCCCTTGGTTGTGACATGTTAAATAGCCCTTTTTTCGCTTATCACACCATTTGTACAAAATACGCTTTGACGTATTAATCAAACTACAATGGAAAATGGTTTGCGGCACAATTTTTGCGGCATTAGCCTATTACTTCATTTTTCTTTTTCTTGATATTCCTATCAATTGCACCCGTACACTGGTACGCCTTAATTCTCTAGGGGCTTCATTACGCCCCATAATATGGCAACAAAGTCCGAACACATTTTTAAAGTATAGTTCGGCACCCCGAATTGTAGCATTATATGCATCAGCGCCGAATCATGTCTTTGGTCAATAGTTGGGTTGCCCGGCTCATGTGCTTACTACCTTACATTCCGCTATATCGGATAGGGTAGTAAAGGGAGAACTACTGCGATTGTGTCCTAGTTCACCCGGATGAGCACCTCAGTAGAGAAAGCCGAAAACTGACTGTCACGATGCGGCGTGAGCCGGTCAACTGTTCGAGAGGATTTCAAATCTTTTGCGATTTTTTCCTGCATTATACGATGAATCGGTTTCATCCGACCAGGTGTTTTACAGCATCCCATGTTCGTACTTACGAATACTAGGGGCTGCGCCTAAATTTCTACTATCAAACTCCTATGGCTAAGTGAGGGTGATAAAGCCATATAGTCCGATTGCCTAGTTCATTGTGCTCAACACCTCCTTTAAGGACCAAAACTTTGGAATAAAGAGTGTTTAGATTCACCCCGAACACCCTCGTACTACCTACGCGGGGGCTTGATAACCCAAAAGTATAGGGGATCAATTTTAGCCTCTTTCGATAAGTAAGAGTGTCGAACCCAACGAGGAGCTAAAGGTAGAACAAATATTCCCTCAAGTTCTATCGACCACCGATACAACTCTACGCACGCTTAATGTTCGCTTTACCTAAAGCAAGTATGAAATTAGAAGGACTTTGTAGGTGTTGTTGGATAGGTTGGCAAGATAATAAAGAGCACGTAAATATAAAGTAGGGGCTGTTTAGATGAAGACACAACTAAGCTAGTTTTAGTAGAGAGCTTTTTGTCATGAGAAAGCTATTTGTCCCTAGGCAGTCGATAACTAGACCGGTAATCACTATTGCCATTTTATTTGAGGGTGAGGCATAAGCTAACATACTTTCTCTTCTTGGATCATATGCACTTATGATTGGAACTCTAGCAAGCATCCCCAACTACTAAAGATCATTAAGGTAAAACCCAACCATAGCATTAAAGCATTAAGTCCCCTTTATCCCATACGCCACAACCCCCTTACTCAGGTTTATGCTTCTATCACTCAAGCAACCCACGATAAGCGAATCATGAACATATTGCAACATCCTACAGCAGGAAACCCTCACGCTTGCGCGACACGGAGAGCACCATAGGATAGCACCAATAATAAAACATGCAAATCAAACTAATCACGATCATAAATTAACCCATAGGACAAACGGGTCTACTCAAACATCATAGGATAGCCATACATCATTGGGAAATAATATATAGCGTTGAGCACCATGTTTAGTTAGAGATTACAGCAGGTAAGAGAGAGGTTACAGCGCCGCATAGAGGGAGGAAGAGTTGGTGATGAAGGCGGTGAAGTTGTTGGTGAAGATCGCGGTGATGATGGTGGCCCCCAGCAGCGTTCCGGCGCCACCGAAAGCAAGGGGGAGAGGGCCCCCTTATTCTTATTCTTCCTTGACCTCCTCCCTAGATGGGAGAAGGGTTTCCCCTCTGGTCCTTGGCTCCCATGGCGTGGGAGGGGCGAGAGCCCCTCCGAGATTGGATCTGTCTCTTTGTCTCTCTCTGTTTCTGCGTTCTCTGATTCTGCCCTTTCACCGTTTCTTATATATCCGGAGATCCGTAACTCTGATTGTATTAAAACCTTCGCCACAATTTTTTTTGTGAAAATTAGCTTTCTTGCGGCCAAAGAAGAGCAGCAACCGCCTTACAGGGTGCCCACGAGGGTCAGGGGCGCGCCTCCCCCCTGGGGCGCACCCCCAGCCTCGTGGCCCCCTTGGGCACCGTCTCGCGTTGATTCTTCTTCCCAAATCTCACAAATATTTCAAAAATATTCTCCGTCCGTTTTTTTCCCGTTTGGACTCCGTTTGATATGGGTTTTCTGCGAAACAAAAAAACATGCAACAGGCAGGAACTGGCACCGGGCACTGGATCAATATGTTAGTCCCAAAAATAATATAAAAAGTTGCCAAAAGTATATGAAAGTTGAATAATATTGGCATGGAACAAAAATTATAGATACGACGGAGACGTATCAGCATCCCCAAGCTTAATTCCTGCTCGTCCTCGAGTAGGTAAATAATAAAAAAGATAATTTTTGATGTGGAATGCTACCTAGCATAATCTTGATCATGTAATCTAATCGTGGCATGAATATTAAGACACGAGTAATTCAAGGCAATAGTCTATCATTTGACATAAAAACAATAATACTTCAAGCGTACTAATAAAGCAATCATGTCTTTTCAAAACAACATGGCCAAAGAAAGTTATCCCTACAAAATCATATAGTCTGCCTATGCTCCATCTTCACCACACAAAATATTCAAATCATGCACAACCCCGATGACAAGCCAAGCAATTGTTTCATACTTTTGACATTCTCAAACTTTCAACTTTCACGTAATAAATGAGCGTGAGCCATGGACATAGCACTATATGTGGAATAGAATATGCTGGTGGAGGTTGTGTGGAGAAGACAAAAAGGGAGAAAGTCTCACATTGACGCGGCTAATCAACGGGCTATGGAGATGCCCATCAATTGATGTCAACGCGAGGAGTGGGGATTGCCATGCAATGGATGCACTAGAGCTATAAGTGTATGAAAGCTCAAACTGAAACTAAGTGGGTGTGCATCCAACTTGCTTGCTCATGAAGACCTCGGGCATTTGAGGAAGCCCATCATCGGAATATACAAGCCAAGTTCTATAATGAAAATTCCCACTAGTATATGAAAGTTATAACTCGAGAGACTCTCTATATGAAGAACATGGTGCAATTTTGAAGCACAAGTGTGGTAAAAGGATAGTAACATTGCCCCTTCTCACTTTTTCTCTCATTTTTTTATCTTTTTTTGGTGGGCTTCTTTGGCCCCCTTTTTTTATTTGGGCTTCTTTGGCCTTTTTCTTTTATTTGGGCTTCTTTGGCCCCCTTTATTTCATAAAGTCCGGAGTCTCATACCGACTTGTTGGGGAATCTTAGTCTCCATCATCCTTTCCTCACTAGGGCAATGCTCTAATAATGATGATCATCACACTTCTATTTACTTACAACTTGATATTACAACTCGGTACTAGAACAAAATATGACTCTATATGAATGCCTCCGGTGGTGTACCGGGATGTGCAATGATCTAGCGTAGCAATGACATCAAAAAAGGACAATCCATGAAAACATCATGCTAGCCATCTTACGATCATGCAAAGCAATATGACAATGAATGCTCAAGTCATGTATATGATGATGATGGAAGTTGCATGTCAGTATATCTCGGAATGCCTATCAAAATGCCATGATAGGTAGGTATGGTGGCTGTTTTGAGGAAGATATAAGGAGGCCTATGTGTGATAGAGCGTATCGTATCATGGGGTTTGGATGCACTGGCAAAGTTTGCGCCAACTCTCGAGGTGAGAAAGGGCAATGCACGGTACCGAATAGGCTAGCAATGATGGAAGGGTGAGCGTGCGTATAATCCATGGACTCAACATTAGTTAAAGAACTCACATACTTATTACAAAAATTTATTAGCCATCAAAACAAAGTACTACACACATGATCCTAGGGGAAGGGTTGGTAGGAGTTAACCATCGCGCGATCCCGACCTCCACACAGAGGATGACAATCAAAAAATAAATCATGCTCCGACTTCATCACATAACGGTTCACCATACGTGCATGCTTCGGGAATCACAAACCTCAACACAAGTATTTCTACTAATCCACAGTCACCCACTAGCATGACTCTAATATCACCACCTTTATATCACAAAACTATTGCAAGGAATCAAACATATCATATTCAGCGATCTACAAGTTTATGTAGGATTTTATGACTAACCATGTGAATGACCAATTCCTGTCATCTCTCTAAATAGATATAAGTGAAGTAAGAGAGTTTAATTCTTTCTACAAAATATATGCCCACGCTCAAACAAATATAAGTGAAGCGAAAGAGCATTCTACAAATGGCGGTTTTCTATGTGAAGAGAAACAGGCAATCCAAACTTCAAAAGATATAAGTGAAGCACATGAAGCGTTCTATAAAGCCATACTCAAAAGATATAAGTGAAGTGCAATGAGCATTCTATAAATCAACCCTGGACTATCTCATACCAGCATGGTGCAAAAAAGAAAAGTAAAAACTAAATGCAAAAGACTCTCCAAGACTTGCAAATATCACATGAACGAAACGAATCCGAAAACATACTGATACTTGTTGAAGAAAGATGGGATGCCTTCCGGGGCATCCCCGAGCTTAGACGCTGGAGTCTCCTTGAATATTTACTTGGGGTGCCTTGGGCATCCCCGAGCTTGAGCTCTTGCCTCTCCTCCTTTTCCTCATATCGAGACCTTCTCGATCAAACACTTCATCCACACAAAACATAAAACTCAGTAAGATCCGTTAGTATAATAAAGCAAATCACTACTCTAAGTACTGTTGCAAACCAATTCATATTATGTTTTTGCATTGTTTATACTGTAGTATAACTTTTCCATGGCTTAATCCACTGATAGAAATTGATAGTTTCATCAAAACAAGCAAACTATGCGTCAAAAAAACAGAATCTGTCAAAAACAGAACAGACTATGCTAATCTGAACATTCACCATACTTCTGGTACTCCAAAAATTCTGCCAAAATTAGGAAAAATAAAAACAATCTACATAAAGACAGTGCAAAGAGTTTCAGAATCGGTTGACGTTCCAGTAAAAATGTAAAATCGCGCACTACAGCCAAAGTTTCTGTCCTGCACCGCACAAACCAACAAGCATTGTAAACATCCTAATGGCAAACCTTGGCACATTATTTTTATAATACAATGGAATTGTACAATGGTATAATTATTTTTGATGCAAAGTTTCTGTAATTAAGATTCACAAAGTTTCCGTGAGCATGAACAAAGTTCAAGGAGCTCTCCCACTTCAACAATGCTTGTCTCTCTCACTTTCACTTTCCTTTTTGAAAAGTTTTGGGTTCCCCTATTTATTTTATTTTTTGTTTTTAGAGTATATAAAAGCACTCAACAGAAATAAATGACTCTCTAAAACTTCCGGGTTGTCTCCCTGGCAGCGCTTTCTTTAAAGCCATTAAGCTAGGCATAAAGTGCTGAAGTAATGGATCCACCCAGATCCCAAGGTATATCAAAGCCAATTTTAATTAATAATGATTTGTGATTTAGTAGTGAGCACAAAGTAACTTATATAATGCAACAACGAAGTCTAACTCTCTTCCTATGCATCGGCATGTCATTAAAGAACAATGTATGCACACCAAGTAAAGGCGAATGCATAGTATAAGCAGTTTCTTGCAAGTTCATCGTATGGGAAACATAGAGAGGTGGAGATATAGTTCCTCTCTCATAATAATTGCAAGTAGGAGCAGCAAGCACATGCATATTATATTCATCAAAATTATCATGTGCAATGGTAAAAGGCAACCCATCAATATAATCCTTAATAAGCACAAACTTCTCCGATAGTGTAGTTTGGAGAATTCAAAAAGATAATAGGACTATCATGTGTGGGTGCAATAGCAACAATTTCATGTTTAACATAAGGAACTATATCAAGTTCATCTCCATAAGCATAATTCATATTGGCATCTTGGCCACAAGCATAACAAGCATCGTCAAAAAGGGAAATTTCAAGAGAATCAATGGGATCATGACAATCATCATAGCAATCATCCTTCGGTAAGCATGAAGGGAAATTAAACAATGTATGAGTTGAAGAGTTACTCTCATTAGAAGGTGGGCACGGGTAGCTAATCCACTCTTCCTCCTTTTGTTCTTTGCTCTCCTCATCATCTTTTTCATCCAATGAGCTCACAATTTCATCAATTTCTTCTTCCATAGACTCCTACAAAATATTAGTCTCTTCTTGGACAGCGGAGACTTCCTCAATAAATGCATCAATATCGGCATTATATTCATAATTCTCATAGAAATATTTAAGTATAGCAAAATTTTCAGGTCTGTAAACAGCATCTTCAAGATTTTCACACGTTTTAAACAAAGATTCAATTTCATAAGCACCCATAAAAGCAACAAATTCTTCTATTTATTCCACATCATAGTAATCATATATACCATTAGCATAAGAAGCCAAGGTTTCATTATCATTAAATTTGCATGAAAAGGAAAGGTGTGGAGCCTTCATCCTAGAGCAACAAGTATAATCATATCTCAAGCATAGTTCCCGAGCATACCAATGCAACATATGAATTTGATCCGATAATAGTTTCCCTTTTTGTGTCAAGCGATAATACCTAAAAGTATTCACGTTGATCCAATGTGTCTCCCGTAACATAATTGAATGGGGTTTTCTCAGGATTATCAAAGTAGTACATAATATTTTTCACATAACCAGCATCTAGGGTTTTAGGAGGTTCCCCATCTCCATGAGTAGCAAGTACACCTAAATTTTTTTGGTATTTCGTGTTCCATATCCATAAGTAAAGATAGAGAACAACTAAGAACATGAGCAAATAAAAATTACTTAGTGATAAAGCAAACAAGCACACACGAGAATATTCACCCCACGCTATGACTCCCCAGCAATGGCGCCAGAAAAAGGTCTTGATAACCCACAAGTATAGGGGATCAATTGTAGCCTCTTTCTATAAGTAAGAGTGTCGAACCCAACAAGGAGCTAAAGGTAGAACAAATATTCCCTCAAGTTCTATCGACCACCGATACAACTCTACGCACGCTTAACGTTCGCTTTACCTAAAGCAAGTATGAACCTAGAAGGACTTTGTAGGTGTTGTTGGATAGGTTTGCAAGATAATAAAGAGCACATAAATATAAATTAAGGTAGTAATAGTAGAGAGCTTTTGTCACGAGAAAGTTATTTGTCCCTAGGCAAACGATAAATAGACCGGTAATCACTATTGCAATTTTATTTGAGGGAGAGGCATAAGCTAACGTACTTCCTCTTCTTGGATCATATGCACTTATGATTGGAACTCTAGCAAGCATCCGCAACTACTAAAGATCATTAAGGTAAAACCCAACCATAGCATTAAAGCATCAAGTCCCCTTTATCCCATATGCCACAACCCCCTTACTCGAGTTTATGCTTCTGTCACTCAAGCAACCCACTATAAGTGAATCATGAACATATTGCAACACCCTACAGCGGGAATCCCTCACACTTGCACGACATGGAGAGCACCATAGGATAGCACCCAATAATAAAACATGCAACTCAAACCAATCACGATCATCAATTAACCCATAGGACAAAACGGATCTACTCAAACATCATAGGATAGCCATACATCATTGGGAAATAATATATAGCGTTGAGCACCATGTTTAAGTAGATATTACAGTGGGTAAAACAGGGGTTACACCGCTGCATAGAGGGGGGAAGAGTTGGTGATGAGGGCGGTGAAGTTGTTGCTGTAGATCGCGGTGATGATGATGGCCCCGGTGGCGTTCTGGTGCCACCGGAAGCAAGGGGGGAGAGTCGCCCTTGTTCTTCTTCTTCCTTGAGCTTCTCCCTAGATGGGAGAATGGTTTTCCTCTGAGCCATGGCCTCCATGGCTTGGGAGGGGTGAGAGCCCCTCCGAGATTGGATCTATCTCTCTGTCTCTCTTTGTTTCTGCGTTCTTTGATTCTGCCCTTTCACCGTTTCTTATATATCCGGAGATCCGTCACTCCGATTGGATTGAAACCTTCGCCACTATTTTTTTCGAAAATTAGCTTTATTGCGGCCAAAGAAGAGCAGCAACCGCCTTACGGGGTGCCCACAAGGGTCAGGGGTGCACCTGCGCCCCTGGGGAGCGCCCCTGCCTCGTGGCCCCCTCGGGCACCGTCTTGCGTTGATTCTTCTTCCCAAATCTCACAAATATTCCAAAAATATTGTTCATCCATTTTTATCCCGTTTGGACTCGTTTTGATGGGTTTCCTGCGAAACAAAAAACATGCAACAGACGGGAACTGGCACTGGGCACTGGATCAGTATGTTAGTTCCAAAAATAATATTGGCATGGAACAATCAGAAATTATAGATACGACGGAGACTTATCAGTGCTGAAGCCGACGACTGGCCAACTCTCAGATTTAACCAAACGGCCGCACAAGAGGTAAAATTTTAAATAAACAGGCATTATATTACATAAACAACACTATTTCATGATACAGGACATGATAACATGAATGTATTCATGTAAATATAATATCCTTAGCACATTGCTCCGCCACAAGGCGGGATCCCTCCATGACATTATCAAAATACAGCTCAGGCGTGTGGTACTCCTTTCCCACGGGTTGTCTCTCGGTCACAAGCTTCGCGGCGTCCATCTTCACCCAATGCATCTTGACTCAGGCGAAGGCCATTCACGCGCCTTCGATGCAGACCGACCGCTTGATGGCATCAAGCCGAGGGCACACATTGACCAGCCGCTTCACGAGTCCGAAGTAGCTGCTGGGCATGGCTTCGGCAGGCCATAGCTGGATTATCAAATCCTTCATGGCTAGTTCGGCCACCCTATGCAGTTCGACCAGTTGTTTTAGCTGATCGCTAAAGGGCACTGGATATTCTGGTGCAGGGTATTGCGATCAAAATAGTTTCTTCATGGAGCTCCCCTCTTCGGCTCGGAAGAATTCCACAGCATCTAAAATGCTGCACGGCAGATCCGCAAATGCTTGTGGGGACCCTGACTCATAAGTCGAGATCACCGAATGCACGTGTACAGTGATCCCAAAGATCAATGCTCACTGAACACACAAAAGCTGAATAACAAGAGTCTTACATCCATACATACCGTCTTACACAAATTATGACCATTATGGTCAAGTCTTACATTGATAAAGCCTTAAGGGTTGAACATCAAATGAGATACAAGCAGCGGAAATCTTCGTCGATAAGTAGAACCCATGCTATCTGCCTTAACCCTATAGGCATTTTGACAGGGAAGCGTCCTAGTTCGTGTGCTCGTCACCAAAGAACTCTTCCTCGAACTCCTGCTCTTCCATGCCTGGTCAATTAAATAACCAGTGGCAAGCCAATGAATACTTTGAATGTACTCGCAAGCAACCCATGATTTGGTTCAAAGTAACAATGCAATTGTACAACAAGTAAGCAACCTAGCTTCACACTAGTTGAGATGTCCTATCAGTTTGTGAGATATGCATCAATGGACATGGGTAACCTTGAGAACAGGTTACAGATATCAACATAAATAGAGTTTGGATCAATGCCATTTCATTCAACATGTCAAGTCACCACCTTGACACAAATAGTTCTCTTCCACACACACATGCACTGAGATTGTAAAATTTCTGGACATAGTTTAAGTAACACCTCCCAACTGTCCATGACAGTGGACACGGCTATTCGAATAGTTTGACACTCTGCAAAGGTTGCGCACTTTACTCACAAGATCCGGGTAGCTTTTGTGTCATCCACGATCCCGCGGTACCTCAAGTACTTGAGGGAAGCACCCAATCATTACCTTTCCCTAGATGACACTAACATAGGGTCCACTCGTTGATGCATGGCCCTCGTGTATAAGCAAAAGATCATGGGACTCTGCCCTTTTTACATTATCACGCATACACGAAGGGACCAATGGTGTGTCCAATGCCCTGTGAAAATAGTCATGGCTGCCTATCCAAGCACAACCCCGTCCCAAGAGTGACCTCAAGTCACCCCCATCACTAGTAATGTGGGCACCCTGCTAGTATCAGCCTAAGTAACTAATAATGCCCCGTCCCATAAAGGGGTAGAGTGGTTGCACATGTTTGGTTGGGACGGTAATCACACATAAATCTAATCCATCATTTTACACACACGCCAAAGGCTCTCTTCAGTACACCACTTCTTCCTCAAGTGGTGACCTTGGTTAAACATCTCCCAATGGCATTAGGGGCACCTGATGGGGTTTTAGAAACAATGTAACCACAAAGAGTTCATGGTACACATGCCTCATTATGCATCAACTAGTCTCTTGACATTGCATTCATGAACAAGGTAAAGTCCTGAGTAGGGGTATGCATCATGTGGTGGTTCACAACAAGTTTACCACCGTCATATTTCATCATCATGCAATCGGAAAAGGGTACCGATGAACAAGAGGGGTGTCATGGTCAAAGGGTTGCTTGCCTTGATTGGCTTGTTCTTCAAGGTCTTCAAATCATTCTCCTTCTTCTTCTTCAGCAACTTCGTCAATACGGAATCTAATCGACGCAAGAAAATAACGAAAAAATAAGACAAAAAAAGCCAAGTGCTCAGAAAAATGTCAACTTATTTTTATAAAATACTAGGAGGAAAACTAATAAGGGGAAATTCTTAGTTTTGGATTTGGAGTTAGGGGGACAGAGTAGTGGATTTTCAAACAGAGATTTTATTGTTCAAATTTGAATTTAAATTTGAATAGTGCAGAAAAGTGTAATGGATGTGTATGAAAGTTACATCAATAAATAGGTGGGATTATTCTAAGATTTTAGGAGCTGGAATTATTGCATTTGGATTAATATTCAATCGTATGGAATTTTTGGAAAAGTGACAGAAAAAGAAAAGGAAAAAGGCCACTGTGCAACTGGGCTAGAACAGCTGCAGTGCACAGGCCTAGAGGTTATTCGGCCAAGGCGAGCCGAGCGGCGCGCGCGCGCCAGGTTTGAACCTGATGGGCGAGGCCCAGGCACAGTGAGAGAGAGGGAGGCGAGGGAGAGGAGAGGCTGACAGGCGGGGCCCGCCTTTTATCCCAAACCCTACGACAGAGGGCTGGTGAGCTCACCGGCGACGATGAAGTGCACGGCGAGGAAAGCGAAGGGAATGGTTCAACTCCTTGTCGTGTCGCCGTTTGGGTGGAGGTGGACTTGGTTGCCGGGGTGTCCTGGTTCACCGGCGGCGAGGTCACGCGGCGGAGGAGCTACGGGAGGTTGCCGTTCTGGTCGTCTCAGGCTGCAAAATGAGTGGGAGAGAGAGGGGAAACGATCAGCAGAGTGCGGGGGTTCCAGATCGGGGCTTAGGAGCAGCGGGGGGAGCTTCTACCGTGTGGACGACGGCGAGCTGCCGTGGCAGAGCTCAAGCTTGATCTCGAGCTCGAGAGCTTCTAGAGAGGAGCGGGTGGTGTAGGGGGTGGTTTGGGTGGTGCAGAGAGCGAGCGGTATGGAGAGAATGGCATGTGTAGGCTTTATATAGCCGCGCGATGGTCCACCATGGACTCGTGCGCCGGCGAGCTCGTTGCCGTCGCCACGGGTCATGGGGCCTATTTGAGTGTGTTTGGGGTGCTCGTGGGGTTGGTCCAGAGCGAGCGGGTGAAGAGAGAGAGAACGAGCAGGAGGAGGGCCAGGGGCACCGCGTGTGTGAGCATGCTCACTGGTGCGCTCGGGAGGCCGGCGCGCGTGCGAGCTGGGGCAAGAGGAGGGAGAAGGAGTAGGGGGACAGAGGCATGGCGTGTCGCAGACGTCAAGGCGCATCATCAGGCGTGCTGGGGGGCAGAGGTGGCCGGCAGTGGTTGGCAGGGTGCGGCTACAGTGCCTGGCCGCACTATAGTGCACTCCAAAGCGCCCAAATGGCCGGCATGCCATTTTCTATGCAGTGTGGGCACGCCCAAGCATGTGTAGCAGGTCTAGGAGGGAGTAAAGAAAGGGGGAGGGGCATTGGATGCCATGGATGGCTAGTAGGAGAGGAGTGGGGTTGAGAGAGAGAGAGGGAAATGGGCTGTCCAGAGAGAGAAAGTGGGGTTTTACCCCTCCAATAATTGAGTTGTGGATTTTCCATTGTTACTGGAGGTGCAAGGGGACTAGGAGGGGTTGTGGTAAAAAGTGGAACTCATGGAGATTAGTGGAAGTGGCCAAAGTGGTGTTTTTAGAAAAATGGCAGAAGGTGTTTGTTGTTGATTTGGGCAAGAAGATAAACTCCTCTTGTCATAAGGCTTGACAATGTCAAATGGCATGAGCAAATAAGTGGTTCCACCAAGATTGAGTCCATTTGGGCAAAGTTGCCAATGCAACTTTTGTAAACCCTAGAAATCAACATAAATGAGTTTTCCAAGATCTAGTCATGAAAAACTATTCTCCTTGATGCACCACTTGGTGTAGTGTCATCATTTAGGGTTTAGAGCATGCCCACAAAGGTTGAGAGCAAAAGGAGAAAGTTGGCAATGTAAAGTTGTTCAAATTTGATTCTGGATAGAGAGGGTTTTGAGGCACTTTGATCAAGATATCATTTTCTCCAACTTGTGCCATTTGGTCTAGATGCATAATTAGACCATTGGATCATGTGCACCAAGTTTGAGAACATTTGGACATGTTTGGCAATGTAAAGTTGCTCAAACTTCAAAATGGACAAAAATGGTTTTCAGGGGATTTGGTGATGTTATGTTGTTCTCCAAGACATGAGGCTTGGCAAGATCATCCAATATGTCATATGTGACATGCTAGAATTTTCTTGGAATTTTTAGAGAATATTTCCTTTGTAAACATTTCAAAAGCTTGAAATTTCCAGAAAGGGTTTTTGAAGGGTTTGACCAATATTTTGAACATGACCATGTGTTGAAACTCTTATATGTGGACAATATATGTCCACTGAGTTTCCCTAAATTTTCACAACTATTTTTAAAGCATTAAAATAATTTTAACCTATTAAAGACCATTTCTAGCCTAAAGAAAAAGCCTTTAAATAAAATAGCAAAATAAGTTTCAAAATTATATTATTGTGGTTTATGGGAGTCCTATAATAGGTTTATGGTAGTCCTATATCTAATAGGTTTCAAATATACTCTTTGAAATATTTTTATGGGAGTCCTATATCTAATAGGTTTCAAATATACTCTTTGAAATATTTTTCATACCCCAAATCAAGTACTTGTAGTGCAAACCTCAATTTAGGGGTTTTTGGAAAACTAATTTTTGAAAATACTATTTTGCCAAATTATTTTTGTAAGAAAATACTATATTGCACTATACACATGGCATGATCATTGGGCGGAAGTTTGGGGCAAGGAGATGAAGTATATAAGGTGGAGTTGTGTTGACTTTAAAGAGCACTTGAAATCACACACAAAGAACCCAATTCAAATAAAAGCCAATTAGTGCAAAAGTTTTTGCTAAACCACATTTTATCAAGATCTACTAGCTTAAGTGTTGTGGCATGAAAACCAGGGTGTGACAGACCTACCCCCCTTACCAGAATCTCGTCCCCGAGATTCCCAAACTAGGTGTAGAAAGGAATACGGAACTTGGATCTCGGGTTGTCTTCGCGTCCTCATACTCCTTCTGCTTCCGAGTGGTGCTCCTTTTATCCTTGAAGTACTTGATGTTGTGGCTTCATGTATGATGTTCTGCTTGATCCAAGTTTCTAAGGGGTTCCTCGCATAGGTCAGGTTGGGCTGGGGGTTGATGGCTCGGTGATTAATGTCCTTGTTAGTGATCGGGATAGTTAGGAAGTTGGGAACACTTCTAGTGTTGTGTCGTGTGGCGAACATTGTACACAGTGGGTTACTCAGGTGGTAACTCCAACTGGTGATCGTCTTCTCTTTGTCTTGTAGTGATCTCAAAGGGGCCGGTAAATCTTGGTGTGACCTTACTTTTGTAAATGCTTGGTTCCTGCGAGAAGAGTGGTTTGCAGATACGTACGGTCTTTGATGAGGAAGTTCACTTCTTGAGGGTGGTGGTTGGTATAGTTCCTCCTCCTTGACATGGCGGTCTTCAGATGTTCCCTAACCAGCTGAATAGTCCTTCTTCCGTCTTTGGGTAGTTAAGTAGGTCACCAAATATAGATGAAAACCAACCTGTCCAAGTACTCCATGAAGACTTGTTCATGGTGTACATAAAGTGGGATGGGTAATTGATGGTGGTCATGGTTGAGTACTGGCCAAGGTCTTCTCGATCAAGAGCCAAAGCATGTGGTCATGATCTGACCATGTTGTGGCTTGGCAGGGCTTAAGGGTCCAAGGATTCTAGTGTGAGAGTGAACATTTATTATCTTATCCTTGAGCACAGTTTCTCAGATGCCAATAGTTCTATCTAGTCCTCAAAACAAATCATATCATATTTCCTAAGGAATCACCCTGCATAGTTCAACTCCAATCATCACTCATGCTATTCATATCCTCATGACTCCCGAGGGAAAGTCTAACAAAATCATACATGTCAACTATCCCCAAACTCATATCTATGCAAAAATCCATGGGTAGAACATAAAAGCTGCTAAGCTTGAATTAGACATGACAATCCGACCGCTTAACCTATTCCTCCAAGGTCAAGGATAGTGCACCTCTATCCTAAGGAAACATGTCGTATGCCACTCCAAGATCTTGTTTCCTTCCTATGGATTAACCCCAACAGCCTATTAACTCCATTAATCACTACATGATCCATCAATTTTACAAATCCAATATCTATGGTGTTACTTACGACCTTCTAATGTCTTATAATCCCCAAATCCTTGAAATACTATCAACTATAGTCAATCCACTAATTCCCATTATCGCGATTACGTAAACTCCAAGGTCAAGCTCGTAAAGATTCCTAAATAACCCCGACAATTAATCCAATCTCCTAGTTCATCGTCCACTGAGAAAAATGCATGATGATCGAGGTCATCAGTCTAAATCCAATTTACTCAGGGGTAATGAAGGTTATGCTACCCTATTATCAGGATCCCACCAAGTTCTTGTACCGTAATGAAAACCTCATAATCCACCAAAGAGTCTTAGATAATTCCTCAAGGTTACTGATATCATCTCATCAAGTTATTAATCTTACTAATCATGTATCCTCGAAACAATCTTCCCTATGGCATCATCAGTTCTGGTGCTATCTTAGGATGATAATTTGCTAGTTCACTATGTCCACTAGTTCCATAATGAACCCTGTGATGAGCAAAGGTTACTGAAGCTTAACTAGTTCTCTTGCAATTCCGTAGGTTAAGCTCATGGTTAAGGATTCGAGATGGGTTATATCG
This sequence comes from Triticum dicoccoides, assembly GCF_002162155.2. Classification (NCBI taxonomy): domain Eukaryota; kingdom Viridiplantae; phylum Streptophyta; class Magnoliopsida; order Poales; family Poaceae; genus Triticum; species Triticum dicoccoides. Next base: position 324,546,242 of record NC_041391.1, on the reverse strand, counting down.
TGAAGTCTCGAAGGGTCTAGGGATGGGTTTCTAATCTTGAGGGGTAAACATAACTCTATTGGGTTGCACTTGGTCGAGGAGGCTGCAGCAAATGTCTCCATTGCTAGTTGGTCACCAAAGTAGAATCCTTGGTGTACCTTGCCTTGCCGGTCTTCAGTTGAGGAGAGAGAGGTGAGAGGGAAAAGTAGCATAGATGGGGGGATGCCTAAAGGGGGTTCTATAGTGCAGGTGCAAACAAACAGGTGCCATAAAGGCCACACACAATTTCATTAAGATAATATAGGTGATATAGTTGCATACATGCTGCCTAAGGCAAAATGCAACTTATATCGAAACACAAACAGATAAGAACAAGCAACACTCAACATGGTTTCACTTGAACCATCATATGGACTCGACTGCGCATAGGGCGTACACGACTCATCCTACCCTAGGGGTCCTCGGATTTGGTAGTCGTACTTGCTTCATCACTTTGAGAGAAAGGCGTTCGGTCTTCAGCTTCTAGGTTCTTCTAGGTGCCAATAGACATGCGGCAGTCGTCTGCTTGTTGAGACACAACCTATTAATATGCCCGAGTTCACCACACCCATGACATGTGACGGAAGCAAAAGGGTTGTAATTTAGTCTTGGGTATTGTCGTCGGGGGCCTGACGATGATCCTCTACGAGGTGGATATGGAAATCCATTCCTATGCCTTCTACGTGGGGTTTGGTTGCGAGATTTCTGAAGTTCCTTGATTTGCTGCTCCTGATTAGAAATGTGGGCTTCTAGGGCAGTGATTTGCTATTCTTGCTCGACCACCTTCTTCTTATCGAGGCAGTGGAGATGCAAAAGTTAAGGGAGATCTTGGCGAGCCTTGAGAAATGCTTCGGTAAGGTGACGTAGAAGGTAGTCTCCTACATTGATGAAGCGGGTCTGGTACTTGAGGGTTGGATCCTCATCTTCTGGGGAAATCATCACTTGAGTCGGAGCTTCAAATCCGCTCTTGCCAGGTAGGTAGCGGGTGGCATGTTCTTCTTTCATTTCTGGAAGGAGGTCTCGAAGACGGAGGAGTGCTTCGTATGCCACTTGCTGAATGGCTAAGTCTCTTGTTGGCATGATTGGTCCAACGAAGAACCACCCCTGAGGTGAGGTCTTGGCAGGCACAAAAACCTTGGCATAGAACTCCTTCTCGAACACATCATTTTCTAGTTCGTGCAGGGTGTACAAGGGCGTCAAGGGATAGTGGCATTGTTGGAGGCAATCTCTTAGGAGTGATGGAAATCCTGTCGTAAGGAATCTCAAGGGGGCAATGGCCATCTACAAAAGTTGAATAGGAGGTGTCAATACTGAAAACATCCCTTAGTTTTGGGAAATCTCATAAAAGAGGCGAGGTATAGATGATTTTGAAAATTTGTTTTATTCTAACTAACGACCATGCTAATTAAGGCTTCCTACAGTCAGGATGGCTCTGATACCAGCTCTGTGGAGACCCCGACTCATAAGTCGAGATCACCGAATGCACGTGTACAGTGATCCCAGAGATCAATGCTCATTGAACACACAGAAGCTGAATAACAAGAGTCTTACATTCGTACATACAGTCTTACAGAAATTATGACCATTATGGTCAAGTCTTACATTGATAAAGCCTTAAGGGCTGAACATCAAATGAGACACAAGCAGCGGAAATCTTCATCGATAAGTAGAACCCATGCCACCTGCCTTAACCCTAAAGACATTCTGACTGGGAAGCGTCCTAGTTCGCGTGTTCGTCACCAAAGAACTCTTCCTCGAACTCCTGCTCTTCCATGCCTGGTCAATTAAATAACCAGTGGCAAGCCAATGAGTACTTTGAATGTACTCGCAAGCAACCCATGATTTGGTTCAAAGTAACAATGCAATTGTACAACAAGTAAGCAACCTAGCTTCACGCTAGTTGAGATGTCCTATCAATTTGTGAGATATGCATCAATGGACATGGGTAACCTTGAGAACAGGTTACAGATATCAACATAAATTGAGTTTGCATCAATGCCATTTCATTCAACATGTCAAGTCACCACCTTGACACAAATAGTTCTCTTCCACAAACACATGCACCGAGGTTGTAAAATTTCTGGACATAGTTAAGTAGCACCTCCCAACTGTCCATGACTGTGGACACGGCTATTCAAATAGTTTGACACTCTGTAGAGGTTGCGCACTTTACCCACAAGATCCAGGAAGTTTTCGTGTCATCCACGATCTCGCGGTACCTCAAGTACTCGGGGGAAGCACCCGATCATTACCTTTCCCTAGACAACACTACCATAGGGTCCACTCGTTGATGCACGACCCTCATGTATAAGCAAAAGATCGTGGGACTCTGCCCTTTTTACATTATCACGCATACACGAAGGGACCAACGGTGTGTCCGGTGCCCTGTGCAAACAGTCATGGCCACCTATCCAAGCATGACCCTGTCCCGAGAGTGACCTCAAGTCACCCCCGTCACTAGTAATGTGGGCACCATGCTAGTATCAGCCTAAGTAATCAATAATGCCCTGTCCCATAAAGGGGTAGAGTGGTTGCACATGTTTGGTTGGGACGGTAATCACACATAAATCTAATCCAACATTTTACACACACACCAAAGCCTCTCTTTTGTACACCACTTCTTCCTCAAGTGGTGACCTTAGTTCAACATCTCCCAAGGGCATTAGGGGCACCCGATGGGGTTTTCGAAAGAATGTAACCACGAAGAGTTCATGGTACACATGCCTCATTATGCATCAACTAGTCTCTTGACATTGCATTCATGAACAAGGTAAAGTCATGAGTAGGGGTATGCATCATGTGGTGGTTCACAACTAGTTTACCACCATCATATTTCATCATCATGCAATCGGAAAAGGGTACCGATGAACAAGAGGGGTGTCATGGTCAATGCGTTGCTTGCCTTGATTGGCTTGTTCTTTGAGATCTTCAAATCCATCTCCTTCTTCTTCTTCAGCAACTTTGTCAAATACGGAATCTAATCATTGCAAGAAAATAACGAAAAAATGAGACAATAATAAAAACAGGAAAGTCAAAGTGCTCAGAAAAATGTCAACTTATTTTTGTAAAATAGTAGGAGGAAAATTAAGAAGGTGAAAATTCATAGTTTTGGATTTGGAGTTAGGGGGCAGAGTAGTGGATTTTCAAACAGAGATTTTATTGTTCAAATTTGAATTTGAATTTGAATAGTCCAGAAAAGTGTAATGGATGTGTATGAAAGTTACATCAATAAATAGGTGGGATTATTCTAAGATTTTAGGAGTTGGAATTATTGCATTTGGATTAATATTTAATCCTATGGAGTTTCTGGAAAAGTGACAGAAAAAGAAAAGGAAAAAGGCCACTGTGCAACTGGGCCAGAACAGCCGCAGTGCACAGGCCCAGAGGCGATTCGGCCCAGGCGAGCCAAGCGGCGCGTGCGCCAGGTTTGAACCTGATGGGCGGGGCCCAGGCGCCAGTGAGAGAGAGGGAGGCGAGGGAGAGGAGAGGCTGATAGGCGGTCCCGCCTGTCATCCCTAACCCTATGACAGAGGGCCGGCAAGCTCACCGGCGATGATGTAGTGCACGGCTAGAAAAGCGGAGGGCAGGGTTCGACTCCTCATTGTGTCACCGTTCGGGTGGAGGTGGACTTGGTTGCCGGGGTGGCCTGGTTCACTAGCGGCAAGGTCACGCGACGGAGGAGCTACGGGAGGTCGTCGTTCCGGTCGTCTTAGGATGCAAAATGAGTGGGGGAGAGAGGGGAAACGATTAGTGCAGTGTGGGGGTTCCAGATCAGGGCTTAGGAGCAGCGGGGAGAGCTTCTACCATGTGGATGACAGCGAGCCGCCGTGGCGGAGCTCGAGCTCGATCTCGAGCTCGAGAGCTTCTGGAGAGGAGCGGGCGGTGTAGGGGTGGTTTGGGTGGTGCAGAGAGCGAGCGGTATGGAGAGAATGGCATGGCCAGTCTTTATATAGCCGCGCGATGGTCCACCCTGGACTCGTGCGCCGGCGAGCTCGTTGCTGTCGCCACGGGTCACGAGGGCCTGTTTGAGCATGTCTGGGGTGCTCGTGGGGTTGGTCCAGAGCGAGCGGGTGAAGAGAGGCAGCAGGAGGAGGGCCAGGGGCACCGCACATGTGAGCGTGCTCACTGGTGCACTCGGGCGGCCGGCGCGCGTGCGAGTTGGGGCAAGAGGAGTGAGAAGGAGGAGGGGACAGAGGTGTGGCGTGTTGCAGACATCGAGGCGCATCGTCAGGCGCGCTGGGGGGCAAGGTGGCCGGAGGTGGTTGGCAGGGGCCGGCTATAGTGCTTGGCCGCACTGTAGCGCGCTCCAGAGCGCCCAAATGGCCGGCATGCCATTTTCTATGCAGTGTGGGTGCGCCCAAGCATGTCTAGCAGGTCTAGGAGGGAGTAAAGAAAGGGGGAGGGGCCTTGGATGCCATGGATGGCCAGTAGGCGAGGAGTGGGGTTGAGAGAGAGAGGGAAATGGGATCGCCAGAGAGAGAAAGTGGGGTTTTACCCCTCCTATAATTGAGCTGTGGATTTGCCATTGTTACTGGAGGTGCAAGGGGACTAGGAGGGGCTGTGGTAAAAAGTCGAACTCATGGAGATTACTGGAAGTGGCCAAAGTGGTGTTTTTAGAAAAATGGCAGAAGGTGTTTTTGTTGATTTGGGCAAGAAGATAAAGTCCTCTTGTCATAAGGCTTGACAGGGTCAAATGCATGAGAAAATAAGTGGGTCCACCAAGATTGAGTCCATTTGGGCAAAGTTGCCAATGCAACTTTTGTAAACCCTACAAATCAACAGAAATGAGTTTTCCAAGATCTAGTCATGAAAAACTATTCTCCTTGATGCACCACTTGGTGTAGTGTCATCATTTAGGGATTAGAGCATGCCCACAAAGGTTGAGAGCAAAAGGAGAAAGCTGGCAATGTAAAGTTGTTCAGATTTGATTCTGGACAGAGAGGGTTTTGAGGCACTTTGATCAAGATATCATTTTCTCCAACTTGTGACATTTGGTCTAGATGCATAATTAGACCATTGGAGCATGTGCACCAAGTTTGAGAACATTTGGTCATGTTTGGCAATGTAAAGTTGCTCAAACTTCAAAACGGACAAAAATGGTTTTGAGGGGATTTGGTGATGTTATGTTGTTCTCCAAGACATGAGGCTTGGCAAGATCATCCAATATGTCATATGTGACATGCTAGAATTGTCTTGGAATTTTTAGAGAATATTTACTTTGTAAATATTTCAAAATCTTGAAATATCCAGAAAGGGTTTTTGAGGGGTTTGACCAATATTTTGAACATGACCATGTGTTGAAACTCTTATATGTGGACAATATATGTCCACTGAGTTTCCCTAAATTTCCACAAATATTTTTAAAGCATTAAAATAATTTTAACCTATTAAAGACCATTTCTGGCCTAAATAAAAAGCCTTTAAATAAAATAGCAAAATAACTTTTAAAATTATATTTTTGTGGTTTATGGGAGTCCTATATCTAATAAGTTTCAAATATACTCTTTGAAATATTTTTCATTTCCCAAATCAAGTACTTGTGGTGTGATACATCCATTTTGCATCATGCTTTAATATCAATATTTATTGCATTATGGGCTATTATTACATATTATATCTCAATACTTATGGCTATTCTCTCTTATTTTATAAGGTTTACCATGAAGAGGGGGAATGCCGGCAGTTGGAATTCTGGCTGGAAAAGGAGCAAACACTGGAAACCTATTCTACACTGCTCCAAAAATTCTGAAACTCCACGAAACATGTTTTTGGAATTAATAAGAATTATTGGGCAAAAGAAATACATCAGGGGGCGCACACCCTTTCCAGGAGGGTGGGGGCGTGCCCAGTAGGGGCGCGCCCCGTGTCTCCTGGGGCCCCTGGTGGGCCCCCCGTGTCCATCTTCTGCTATATGAGAGCTCTTACCCTGGAAAAAATCGTGGGCAAGCTTACGGGACGAAACTCCGCCGCCACAAGGCGGAACCTTGGCGGAACCAATCTAGGGCTCCGGCGGAGCTGTTTTGCCAGGGGCACTTCCCTCCGAGAGGGGGAAATCATCACCAACGTCATCACCAATGATCCTCTCATCGGGAGGGGGCCAATCTCCATCAACATCTTCACCAGCACCATCTCCTCTCAAAACCCTAGTTCATCTCTTGTATCCAATCTTGTATCAAAACCACAAATTGGTAATTGTCGGTTGCTAGTAGTGTTGATTACTCCTTGTAGTTGATGCTAATTGGTTTACTTGGTGGAAGATCATATGTTCAGATCCTTTATGCATATTATTACTCCCCTGATTATGAACATGAATATGCTTTGTGAGTAGTTACATTTGTTCCCGAGGACATGGGTGAAGTCTTGCTATTAGTAGTCATGTGAATTTGGTATTCGTTCAATATTTTGATGAGATGTATGTTGTCTTTTCCTCTAGTGGTGTTATGTGAACGTCGACTACATGACACTTCACCATTATTTGGGCCTAGAGGAAGGCATAGGGAAGTAATAAGTAGATGATGGGTTGCTAGAGTGACAGAAGCTTAAACCCTAGTTTATGCGTTGCTTCGTTAGGGGCGGATTTGGATCCATATGTTTAATGTTGTGGTTAGGTTTACCTTAATACTTCTTTTGTAGTTGCGGACGCTTGGAATAGGGGTTAATCATAAGTGGGATGCTTATCCAAGTAAGGGCAGTACCCAAGCACCGGTCCACCCACATATCAAATTATCAAAGTACCGAACGTGAATCATATGAACGTGATGAAAACTAGCTTGACGATAATTCCCATGTGTCCTTGGGAGCTCCTTTCTCATTATTAGAAATTGTCCAGGCTTATCCTTTGCTACATAAAGTATTGGGCCACCTTGTTGCACTTTATTTACTTTATTTACTTGTTACTCATTACTATTTATCTTATCACAAAACTATCTATTACCTACAATTTTAGTGCTTGCAAAGAAAACCTTACCGAAAACCGCTTATCATTTCCTTCTGCTCCTCGTTGGGTTCGACATTCTTACTTATCGAAAGGACTATGATAGATCCCCTACACTTGTGGGTCATCAAGACTCTTTTCTGGCGCCGTTGCCGGGGAGTGTAGCTCTTTTGGTGAGTGGAACTTGGTAAGGAAACATTTATATAGTGTGCTGAAATTTTCTGTTACTTGTCACTATGGAAACTAATCCTTTGAGGGGCTTGTTCGGGGTATCTTCACCCCGACCAGAAGAGAAAAGAATTGCTCCTCAACCTACTGAACTTTATGAAAATATTTACTTTGAGATTCCTTCGGGTATGATAGAGAAACTGCTAGCTAATCCATTTGCAGGAGATGGAAAATTGCATCCCGATTTACACCTTATCTTTGTGGATGAAGTTTGTGGATTATCTAAGGTTGCAGGTATTCCCGATGATGTTGTCAAAAGGAAGGTCTTCCCTTTATCTTTGAAGGGAGATGCATTGGCATGGTATATGCTATGTGATGATACGAGATCTTGGAATTGTAAGCGATTGAAGTTGGAATTTCACCAGAAGTTCTATCCTATGCATCTTGTTCATCGTGATCATAATTACATATATAATTTCTAGCCTCGCGAAGGAGAAAGCATCGCTCAAGCTTGGGGTAGGCTTAATTCAATGTTATATTCATGCCCCAATCATGAGCTCTCCCGGGAAATGATTATTCAAAAAAGTTATGCTCGGCTTTCTCTTAATGATTGCAACCTGCTCGATACTTCCTATGCTGGTTCTTGTATGCTGAAGACTATTGGTTTCAAATGGGACTTTTTGGAAAGAATCAAACGCAACTCTGAAGATTGGGGTTCCGACGATGGTAATGAGTCAGGTATGACACCTAAGTTCAATTGTGTTAAATCTTTTATGGATACCGATGCTTTTCATGGATTTAGCGCTAAGTATGGACTTGACTCTGAGATAGTAGCTTCTTTCTGTGAATCTTTTGCTACTCACGTTGATCTCCCTAAAGAGAAGTGGTTGAAATATAATCCTCCTGTTGAAGTGAAAGTAGTTGCACCTATTACAGTTGAAGAAAAGACTATCACCTATAGTGATCCTATTGTTCCTACTACTTATGTTGAGAAACCTCCTTTTCCTGTTAGGATAAAGCATCATGCTAAAGCTTCAACTGTTGTTCGTAAGAGTAATACTAGGACTTATACACCTCCTGAGCAAATTAATGTTGAACCTAGTATTGCTATGGTTAAAGATCTCTTGGATGATGATTTAGATGGGCATGTTATTTATTTCTGTGATGAATCTGCTTATATTGCTAGACCAGATACTAAGATACATAGACCTTGTCGGATTTCGGGTTCCGGCAGACCCTTGAGGTTCAAACTCTGGGGTGCGCACGAAGATCTTTCCCTACCAGCTCACGTCTTGAAGCCTCGCAAGGAATCTAAGCTAGAAAGAAGAACACACGAGGGACACGGGATTTATACTGGTTCAGGCCACCATTGTGGTGTAATACCCCACTCCAGTGTGTGGTGTAGTGGATTGCCTCAGGGCCTGATGATGAACAATACAAAGGGAGAACAACCTCGCGAGGGGCTGTTCTTGAGCTGGTGCGATGAACTATTTGGGTGAGTTTGATCGCTTCTCTCTCTTTCTCTCTCTCTCTGATCGATCCGTCCCTCTACCCTGTGGTGGCTAGGTCTATTTATAGAGGGAGGCCCTGGGCCTCTTCCCAAATAATGAGCGGGAAGGGCGCCAACAATTGGCCATTTTGAAGGGGAACATCTAGTACACTTATACTGACTAAAGTTGGTCTTCAGCTGCCAAAGGCTCTGACGATGACGCCGTCCTGGGCTCCACGATGACCTCCATCCTGCCGTTCTGCTGGTCTTGGTCTTGTTGCACCAAAACGGTAACCTTTGCCTGATGCCTTGGCTTGTGCTTGCCCCTTTGCACCGAAGGGGAAACAAGGACACTACGGAGGCCGGCGCCCGCCTGGTCTCGATCGTCATGGCTTGCGTCACGGGCTCCTCGTGAGGTTCCTTGAATTGATCTCTCTGCCTCCTCGCGAGCTTGCCTGATAAGTTTGCCCCTGAGGAAGCTTCCTGTCGTCCGCCCCACGAGGCTTGGCCCCTCGCGAGGGTCTTTAGCTTGAGCTGACAAAGCTGGGCCGCACTGGGCCCCCACTTGAGCCATGCCGCAGGCCGCAGGCAGGCAAGTCTGGGGACCCCCGTTCCCAGAACACCGACAAAGCCCCCGGGCCCAAGGAGTGCCCGGACTTGGCTTAGCAGAGAAGCGAAGGGGCAAGTGTGAAGCGCCGCGGGCCCCAACAGGCTGCAGCCTTGGGCGCCGCGTGGCGATTGATTGGACGTGGGCGTCTCCGCTTCCCTACGATGCCTCGGCAACTGCACGACTTGACAAGTCCCTGCATGCAAAAACGGTCATGATTACCTGCGATCGTGGAGACCGACGGTTGGCCTCCTCCGGCTATAGTATGGTACGGCGCGAGCCCTTCTAGTCCATTCCTACTTGCTGCTTCCTTTCTTCTTCCTCCTCGCCCTTGCTCCACCTTACGCCAATGGCAACAACCGTTGGTTTTCTGCCAAAGAGAAAGGAAAGGCCCCCCGAGAGGGTCCTGACCCGCTTCCGCCGAAGAAACGGACGGTCCCCTGCCGCCGAGATGAGGGCACTTGGCAGGAGACGTCGAGGCCCTGGTACGAGCAGCCGCCGCCTGGGTTTCCGCTGCCCTTGTACGCCCGCATCAAGGGCCCTAGAGAAGAAGGTTTCGAGCGACACCAACGGTGCCGCCACCGACGCCGGCGAGTTACGGCGGTGCGCATCGTCCGTCCTGGAGTCCACGCCGAGGGCTCCTCTCGCAAGCTCGTGCTTCATGCCGCCATGCCTCCTCGATCTTGGATTCGCCTTCCTCCCTCCTTCGCCTTCGAGATTCCGCCAAGGGGGCCTCGGGAGCTTTGGCTGCAGCACGCCGACTGCAACACCCCCGCGACCGGGGCGAAGGTCGAGGTCATCGCCACGGGCAAGGTCTTCCTGACCCGCGGCTGGGGCGAGGTCGCCCAGGTCTGCAGGATGGGGGCGCCCTCGTAATCCATTTCGAATACGACGGCGCCTCCTTGCTGTTCTTCAAGGTCTTTGACACGGAAGGACGCCGGCTGGAATCCTGCCCCAAGGAAGGCGGCCGGCGCATCATCGTGGCAAGGACCAGGCCGCCAACCGCTTCCCCGGTAGCTCCTCAGGCAGCAGTGAAGGAGCCGGAGGGTCCAGCGACTCCGCCGAGCTTCACGTGACTCCGGAGATGAGCGACGACAGCTACGAGCCCCCGAGCTCGCGTCGCGCCCGGAGCAGGGCAGTTGCATCAGGCCGCCGACGCCACTGATCTGGATGGGGTTGGCGCCGGCGCCTGACGGCCCACTGTTGATGATGGCGTCTCCTGCAGAGGCGCGCGTAGTTAGCGTTCCTTAGGCTTAGCACCTTTTGTCCCCTGCGAGGAATCGAAATGACACCCCATGGGGGTATGTAAGGTGCTGGCCATGTCTTTTGTAAATATTATATCCTTATCATGAATCGAGGCGAGATGCTTGTCCTGTCCCGGCTCGGCTCCCCCTTTCTTTCCTCACGAGGGCTTGGTGCTCTACGCCGACAGGTCCCGGTCCCGAGGCAAGCTTCAGCCGTCGCTGGTATGCCAGGTCGCGATGCCGTGGTAAAGGCCAGGAGGTGAGCGGCCCAAGGTCCAGTAAGAGCCCCTGAGTCGCGATGCTCAGGAGGTCCCCTTTAGCGCTCAAGCAGCCTCCGCTGGGCAAGAAAGGTAGGCAACGTTGCCATGATAGAGCTGCACTACGCGAGGGTTTAGCGCTGAGTCGGTTTAATCATGTGTGACTTATCTCGTAGGTTTGGAGCGGTTTTCAGCGAAGTGTCGGGCCTGCGTGGTGGCAGCTGAGGTGTTGTTGGGTTAGGTCCTCACGAGCTTCTTCCTTCTCCCCTGCACTTTCCTTCATGCTCTACGTCCTCAGGTCCCGACCCTCGAGCGAGCTCAGCCGCCGCTGGTATGACAGGTCGCGATGCCGTGGGTTAAGGCCAGGGGGTGCGGGCTAGGGAGCCAGTAAGAGCCCACGAGTCACGATGCTCAGGCGCCCCCCTTTTAACGTTCAAGCGGATCGTGCCGGAGAGAGGGAGAGAGAGCTCGCGACGTCCCCAGCGTTACTTCTGGAGTGGGTCCTGCATACCAATCACGAGGGGAAACAAGGTATGTCGTTACGGTTGCCAGCCAACCATTGGTCGCTCCGAGGGAGTGATTGGGGCACTGAGGGCCTGGCGAGGTGGTGCCTTGCGGGGCTGCCACGGCCAGAGCTCGACCACTCAGATTTGTCGGTGTTGCGGGGATGGACCCATGCGCAAGCGCCGTGACAGAGCGAGCGACTCCAAGGGTAGGTGTAAATCGAGCAGGCGATTAGGTCAAGCATGTTAAGCATGAAGGAGCAAATCCATTTAGATAAATGCGTAAAAAGCAAACGCCACTGGGTCAGGCCCAAGCGGCTTGGGGATAATGCAGCCCGAGGGGCGCCCCCAACAAGGTAGGTAAAGAGCATAAGCAAAACGGATACACGCCGCAGGGACGGACCCATGCGACCTGGGAATGATGCAGCCCTGTGGGCACTCCCAGCTGAAAATGAAACTTCGAAAGATGTCAGCTGATACCGTTGGAGATGAAAGGATGCTGAAGTAGCGGACGACGCGTGGTGAGGAGGCCTACCCTCACGAGCTCCCAGGCCCAGGAGCCTCGGGAGGCTCCGGGGGTACGGGAGGATCTTCGAGGGCCATCTCCATCTCCGCCAGGACCGCGTGATGCCTGACCTCCTGAGCCTCCAGATTGCTCCTCGGCAGGCGCTGATGGGCGGCGACCGCGGTCGGCAGGCCAAAAGGCATGCGGACATAGCTGTGAGGTGGACCCTCACAACGCCCCACGCGTGAAGGCCAGAGGCGCTCCTGAGACGCGGCTCGGTTGAGCCCTGGTACGTCGATGCAGACGCGCAGCCCACCATCCTCGCCTGGATGTGGGGCTACGGCAGGCAAGTGGTAGCTGCCGCGCATGACTCTTCACTCATGTAGCTCCTGAACGTTTCTCGTGATGAACTCCTGAGGGTTTGGCCCTTCTTGCCTCATACCTTCCTGAGGGAAACGTGCTTTGAAGCACGCCTCCAAGTGGTGCCCGAGCGCCTCACTCGTGACCTTGGCAAAGTTAGTGGCTCTCCCATAAAGAGCCCCCAAGCCCTGCCCGAGGAGGGCGCCGGGCGCGCCTTCCTATGCGATAGAGGGTGGCGCCCCCTGAACAGGCGCGGATCCTAACGCAATACCTCCGGAGGTGCCTGCCTCATGAGGGTTTGGGCCAGGTGAAGCCTTCTTCTTCTTAGGTACTGCTTCGGGGAGGCTACTGCTCCTGTCATCTGGGTCTTTGACTGCCGCGGCTTGGAAAGCACGATCAAGAGAACACACTGCATCCCTTTCCTCACAGGGGACTGTGATGATTCCATCGCTTCCTGGCATCTTGAGGACGTTGTAGCCATGGTGAGTCGCCGCCATGAACTTGGCTAGGGCTGGGTACCCGAGGATGGCATTGTATGGCAGGCGAATGTGGGCGACGTGAAAGTCAATGAGCTCGGTGCGGTAGTTGTTGTGCTGCCCGAAGGTGACTGGAAGGCGAACCTGCCCTATCGGAACAGTGGAACCATCAGTGACTCCTGAGAAAGGCTTGGTCGGCTGGAGTTGATCATAGGGCACTTGGAGATTGTTGAACGTCTCAACGGACATGACGTTGAGTCCTGCCCCACCATCGATGAGGGTCCTGGTGACTTGCACGTTGCTGATGACCGGGGAACAAAGCATCGGGAGGACTCCGGCCGTTGCTGCGCACTTGAGCTGATCCGCCGAGCTGAACATGATAGCGCACGCTGACCACCTGAGAGGGCGTGTGGCCTCAAGCTTGGGGAGGACTGCATTCACCTCGCGAGCAAACTGCTTGAAGATGCGCTGTGAGGCTGAGGCCTGGGTGCCGCCCAGGATGCAAGTGATTGCACGAGGCTCCTGGAAGCCCCCAGCCCCCTCGTCCTGATGCTGGTCTTCATTCCTTCTCGGCGGTGGTGGCAGAGGAGGGAGTCTTGCGTTGCCGTGTGGGCGATCCTCACGAGGCTGATCCCTCCAACCTCCCTCGTGAGGCTAGTCCTGCCAACGGTCCTCGCGAGGTCGGTCACGCCACCCTTAGCGAGGGCCACGCTCTTCCCATCGTCCTCCACCTCTTCTTCCTCCTCGGCCATAGCCCCGATCATTGCGCTCGGGGCGTCGGCCGATACGCCCATCTCGCACGGCCCTGAGCTCTTGGCATTCGTTGGTGTTGTGGGTGTGGAGGTCATGGTACACGCAGTACCGGCTGCCCTTGAATGACTCGGGCTGATCCCTGCCACGCTTGGTGTCTGGCTCCGCTGCGAGCACAGCAGCCCCCTTGCGCTTCACGTCCTTGACCTTGGGCTTCTTCTCTTCTGGATCGGCAGTTGGAAGCTCGAGGAGGGAGAGGCGCCCTTCCTCAGCCCTGGCGCACTTGGTCGCCAAGTTGAACAGCTCCAGGGATGTGCACAGGTCTTCATGGATTGCTAGCTCCTCTGTCATCTTGATGTCACATACGCCATCGGAGAAGGCCGAGATGATGGCTTCCTCAGTCACCCTGGGGATCTTGAGGCGAGCGTTGTTGAAGCGCTGGATGTACTTCTGCAGGGTCTCTCCTGGCTGTTGCTTGATGCGGCGCACGTCACTCATGGCCAGCGGCCGATCGCGAGTGCCTTGGAAGTTGGGGATGAAGAGAGTGCGCATCTTGTCCCAGGAGGAGATCATGCCAGGAGCCAGGTTCAGGAGCCAGGTGCGAGCACCGTCCTTGAGCACCATGGGAAACCAATTCGCCATGACCTTTTCGTCCCCGTTGGCGGCTTCGATGCCCAGCTTGTAGAGCTGCAGGAACTCCGCGGGGTCTGCAGTGTCGTCGTAGCGAGGAGGCAGGTCAGGCTTGAACTTGCCTGGCCATGCGACGCTACGCAGCTCGGCGGTGAAGGCGCGGCAGCCTGCAGTGGCCACCGGAGCTCTCGGCTAATGCGGGGCTTGCTCCTAGAAATCCCCATGCGCTGCCGCTTAGAGCAGCGCGGGGTCTTGACGTGGTGGCGCAGGGATGCGGTCATGGAGCACCGGTGCTGGGGGCACGCGGGCACCTTCTTGGGGACGAGGGATTTCTTGGCAGCTCCTTTCTTGTCGTGCAGGCACCGGATGCGGTGGGTCTCGCCCTGGGGCCGCGCGACTCGGAGCTAAGGCGCCTTCTTGGAGAGGAGGTGGCGGAGGCACCTCTTGATCCACGCCTCCCGTGCAGGATGGAGGGCGAGGCAGCAAGAGAGAGGGCATAGGAGAGCCCCCTGTGGCGCTGACGAGCTCGGTGATGCGGGCGAGCCAGTCCTCGTAGAGGTCGTCGATGGGACGGTAATGCAGGAGTTCACGCGCCAGGAGCAGCGCGGCGTGCGCGTCCGTGGGGGCGCGACGAGCACGGGACGACGAACCGGCTGGAGTCAGCGACGGGGTGGTGATGCGGCCTTCCCGCCGCACCGATGGATGCAGGGACGAGGCCTGCTGCTTGTTCCCCGCCGGGACGGTGGCGGCGTTGGCGGCAGGCGATGGGGAACGACGGGGGCGTCCGCCGACAGGAGCCGTCTGGGCGACTCGAGCGGCGAGAGCAGCCCGACGCTCGGTGCGGGCTCGGCGAGCGTCAGACATGGATACGACGGAAGATCACATGCGACCAGCGGAAGAAAGATTACGGCGCATCCCTACCTGGCATGCCAAATGTCGGATTTCAGGTTCCAGCAGACCCTTGAGGTTTGAACTCTGGGGTGCGCACGAAGATCTTTCCCCTACCAGCTCACGTCTCAGAGCCTCGCAAGGAATCTAAGCTAGAAAGAAGAACACACGAGGGACACGAGATTTATACTGGTTCAGCCACATTGTGGTGTAATACCCTACTCCAGTGTGTGGTGTGGTGGATTGCCTCAGGGGCTGATGATGAACAATACAAAGGGAGAACAGCCTCGCGAGGGGCTGTTCTTGAGCTGGTGCGATGAACTGCTTGGGTGAGTTCGATCGCTTCTCTCTCTTTCTCTCTCTCTGATCAATCTGTCCCTCTGCCCTGTGGTGGCTAGCTCTATTTATAGAGGGAGGCCCTGGGCCTCTTCCCAAATAATGAGCGGGAAGGGCGCCAACGATTGGCCATTTTGAAGGGGAACATCTAGTACACTTATCCTGACTAAAGTTGGTCTTCGGCTGCCAAAGGCTCTGACGATGACGCCGTCCTGGGCTCCACGATGACCTCCATCCTGTCGTTCTGCTGGTCTTAGTCTTGTTGCATCGAAACGGTAACCTTTGCCTGATGCCTTCGCCTGTGCTTGCATGCCCCCTTTGCACCGAAGGGGAAACAAGGACACTGCGCAGGCCGGCGCCTGCCTGGCGCCCGCCTGGTCTCGATCGTCGTGGCTTGCGTCACGGGCTCCTCGCGAGGTGCCCTGCCTTTATCTCTCCGCCTCCTCGCGAGCCTGCCCCTGAGGAAGCTTCATGTCGTCCTCCCTGCGAGGCTTGGCCCCTCGCGAGGGTCTTGAACTTGAGCTGATGAAGCTGGGCCGCACTAGGCCCCCACTTGAGCCACGCCGCAGGCCACAGGCAGGCAAGTCTGGGGACCCCCGTTCCCAGAACGCCGACAGACCTGTCGTAGGCATGCCTGTTATTTCTGTTAAAATAGGAGATCACTATTATCATGATTTATGTGATATGGGTGCCAGTGCTAGTGCGATACCCTATGATCTATATAAAGAAATTATGCACGACATTGCACCCATTGAATTAGAAGACATTGATGTTACTATTAAGCTTGCTAATAGGGACACCATTAAACCAGTTGGGATTGTTAGAGATGTTGAAGTCTTGTGTGGGAAGGTTAAATACCCTGCTAATTTTCTTGTTCTTGGTTCCCCACAAGATGATTTTTGTCCCATTATTTTTGGTAGACCCTTCTTCAATACAGCTAGTGCTAAGATTGATTGTGAAAAAGATATTGTCACCGTTGGCATAGATGGTATGTCTCATGATTTTAATTTTGGTAAGTTTCGTAGACAACCTCGTGATAGGGAACCACCTAGTAAGGATGAGATTATTGGTCTTGCTTCCATTGGTGTGCCTCCTACTAATCCGTTAGAACAATATTTGCTAGACCATGAAAATGATATTTTTATGAAGGAAAGAAGGGAAATAGATGAAGTGTTCCTTAAACAGGAACCTGTGCTTAAACATAATCTTCCTGTTGAAATTCTTGGGGATCCCCCTCCACCCAAGGGTGATCCCGTGTTTGAACTCAAACCATTACCTGATAATCTTAAGTATGCTTATGTTGATGAAAAGAAAATATATCATGTTATTATTAGTGCTAACCTTTCAGAGCAAGAAGAAGAAAGATTATTGAGAACTCTGAAGAAGCACCGAGCAGCTATTGGATATACTCTGGATGATCTCAAGAGCATTAGTCCCACATTATGCCAACACAAAATTACAGTGGAGAAAGATGCCAAACCAGTTAGAGATCCTCAAAAACGACTAAATCCCAAGATGAAAGAAGTGGTAAGAAAGGAGATATTAAAGCTCCTTGAGGCAGGTATAATTTATGTCGTTGCTGATAGTGAATGGGTAAGCCCTGTCCATTGTGTTCCTAAAAAGGGAGATATTACCGTTGTTCCTAATGATAAAGATGAATTGATTCCGCAAAGAATTATTATAGGTTATAGGATGGTAATTGATTTCCGTAAGTTAAATAAAGCTACTAAGAAAGATCATTACCCTTTACCTTTTATTGATCAAATGCTAGAAAGACTATCCAAACACACACATTTCTGCTTTCTAGATGGTTATTCTGGTTTCTCTCAAATACCTGTGTCATCGAAGGATCAATCTAAAACTACTTTTACTTGCCCTTTTGGTACTTTTGCTTATAGACGTATGCCTTTTGGTTTATGTAATGCACCTGCTACCTTTCAAAGATGCATGATGGCTATATTCTCTGATTTTTGTGAAAAGATTTGTGAGGTATTCATGGATGATTTCTCCATTTATGGATCCTCTTTTGATGATTGTTTGAGCAACCTTGATCGAGTTTTGCAGAGATGCCAAAACACTAGTCTCGTTCTCAATTGGGAAAAGTGTCACTTTATGGTTAATGAAGGCATTGTCTTGGGGCACAAGATCTCCGAGAGAGGTATTGAAGTTGATAAAGCCAAAGTTGATGCTATTGAAAAGATGCCATGTCCCAAGGACATAAAAGGTATAAGAAGTTTCCTTGGTCACGCCGGTTTTTATAGGAGGTTCATTAAGGACTTTTCTAAAATCTCTAGGCCTCTGACTAATTTATTGCAAAAAGATATTCCTTTTGTCTTTGATGATGATTGTGTAGAAGCATTTGAAATACTTAAGAAAGCTTTGATCACTGCACCTATTGTTCAGCCACCTGATTGGAATTTACCTTTTGAAATTATGTGCGATGCTAGTGATTATGCTGTAGGTGCTGTTCTAGGGCAAAGAGTCGATAAGAAATTGAATGTTATCCAGTATGCTAGTAAGACTCTTGATACTGCCCAGAGAAATTATGCTACAACTGAAAAAGAATTCTTAGCAGTTGTGTTTCCACGTGATAAGTTTAGACCTTATATTGTAGATTCCAAAGTTACTATTCACACTGATCATGCTGCTATTAAATATCTTATGGAAAAGAAAGATGCTAAGCCTAGACTCATTAGATGGGTTCTCCTGCTCCAAGAATTTGATTTACATATTATTGATAGAAAGGGAGCTGAGAACCCCATTGCAGACAACTTGTCTAGGTTAGAGAATGTTCTTGATGATCCACTGCCTATTGATGATAGCTTTCCTGATGAACAATTAGCGGTCATTAATGCTTCTCGTACTGCTCCTTGGTATGCTGATTATGCTAATTACAATGTTGCTAAATTTATACCGCCTAGTTTCACATACCAGCAAAAGAAAAGGTTCTTTTATGATTTAAGACATTACTTTTGGGATGATCCACACCTTTATAAAGAAGGATTAGATGGTGTTATTAGACGTTGTGTGCCTGAGCACGAACAGGAACAGATCCTACGCAAGTGTCACTCTGAATCCTATGGAGGACGCCACGTTGGAGATAGAACTGCACATAAGGTACTACAATCTGGTTTTTATTGGCCTACTCTCTTCAAAGATGCTCGTAAGTTTGTCTTATCTTGTGATGAATGTCAAAGAATAGGTAACATTAGTAGACGTCAAGAAATGCCTAGGAATTATTCTCTTGTTATTGAACCGTTTGATGTTTGGGGCTTTGATTATATGGGACCTTTTCCTGCCTCTAATGGTTATACACATATTTTAGTTGCTGTTGAATACGTTACTAAGTGGGTAGAAGCTATATCAACTAGTAGTGCTGATCATAACACTTCTATTAAAATGCTTAAAGAAGTTATTTTTCCGAGGTTTGGAGTCCCTAGATATCTTATGACTGATGGTGGTTCACATTTTATTCATGGTGCTTTCCATAAGATGCTTGCTAAGTATGATGTTAATCATAGAATCGCATCTCCTTATCATCCGCAGTCTAGTGGTAAAGTAGAGTTGAGCCATAGAGAGCTCAAATTAATTTTGCAAAAGACTGTGAATAAATCTAGAAAGAATTGGTCCAAAAAACTTGATGATGCATTATGGGCCTATAGAACTGCATACAAAAATCCTATGGGTATGTCTCCATATAATGTGGTTTATGGAAAAGCGTGTCGTTTACCTCTTGAACTTGAACATAAGGCATATTGGGCTATTAAAGAGCTCAGCTATGACTTCAAACTTGCCGGTGAGAAGAGGTTGTTTGATATTAGCTCACTTGAAGAATGGAGAACCCAAGCCTATGAGAATGCCAAGCTATTCAAAGAAAAAGTCAAATGCTAGCATGACAAAAGGATACAAAAGCGTGAGTTTAACGTAGGAGATTATGTGTTATTATTCAACTCTCATTTAAGATTCTTTGCAGGAAAACTTCTCTCTAAATGGGAAGGCCCTTACGTTATCGAGGAGGTCTACCGTTCTGGTGCCATAAAAATCAACAACTTCGAAGGCACAAGTCCGAGGGTGGTAAACGGTCAAAGAATTAAACATTATATTTCAGGTAATCCTATCAATGTTGAAACTAATATTATTGAAACAGTAACCCCGGAGGAATACATAAGGGACACTTTCCAGAATGTTCCAGACTCCAAAAAGGAATAGGTATGTGGTACGGTAAGTAAACCGACTCCAAAACAACTCCAATGGCAATTTTTATCAGTTTTGGATTATTTAAGAATTTTAGGAAGAAAGAAGTAGTCCGAAAGGGACACGAGGCCCCCACGAGAGTGGAGGGCGCCTCCCCCCCCACCGGGCGCGCCCCCCTGTCTCGTGGGCACCTCGTGTGCGTCCCGGACTCCATTTTCTTGCACGTTACGTATTTTGGTCGGTAAAAAATTCATTATATATAGTCCCAAAGGTTTTGACCACCGTATCACGCAAATATCCTCTATTTTCATTTCGAGCTGTTTCTGTTTCAGATCTAGAGCACCATGTCGTCTCCAAGCGCTCCCAAGGACAAGTTTTTTGAGAGGGTTATCAACCCCTATCTCGCGAAGGTGCTGCAACACCCTCAAACCATTGAGATGCGTGAGGGGTGCTGCACATCCGCGATGTGGAGAGACCAAGGCGTACCAGAAGCGTGGAGACAAAGCTCGAAGCCGTGGAGCAGCAAGTTTTCAAGTGCCAAGGGATGGTGGAGCGTGGACTCAACACCAACCAGATGATGATCACGAAGTTCACCAACAACCACAAGCTGGATGCCAAAGTCATTGGGGAGACCATCTTCAAGCTTCAAGAGAAAATCGAGCACCTCCAAGCCCAGATCTATGACCTGCAAAACCAGAACTATGAGTATGAATATAGATTCAAGAGGATGAGTTTTGGCTGCAGATTTAAGGATCCCGGAGACTCGATCATCCTTCTATGATGGAGAGCCTTTGCCTTGGAAGACAGACGACAAGACTACATCATCAACAACTCCTACTTCACCACCTCCGAGGACATAGTCACATGGGTGTGGGCACTCCCCTTGGCAACTGCCAAGCTTGGGGGAGGTGCCCGGTATTGTATCACACTCCTATCTTTACCGCTTTATTTAGCTCGATCCTTTTAGTAGTATCTTGATCTAGTAGATTGAAGTTTTGATATCAAGTAGTTTTGAGTTTTGCTTTGTGATCTCTTTATGTAATCGAGTCTGTGAGCTATGTATAATAAAGATTAGTGTTGAGTCAAGGGCTTTGCTATGTTGCTATGATCTTGAGAAATTAGAAAGAATAAGAGAGTTCATATTGATATTATGGATAGTGATGACTTCACATATAGAAAGTATGAGGCATAAAAGTTGTTGAGAGTTGATAAACGTAGTTTTGGTCATCGTTGCAATTAATAGGAAGTGATAAGTAAAGAGGAGTTCACATAAAAATATATTATCTTGGACACTATTTATAATTGGGAGCACTAAGTATTACATGCTAAAAGAGTTGACGTTGGACAAGGAAGACAACGTAATGGTTTATGTTTTCACACATCTCAGTTAAAGTATATTGTCATTGACCTTCCAAACATGTTGAGCTTGCCTTTCCCCCTCATGCTTGCCAAATTCCTTGCACCAAGTAGAGATACTACTTGTGCTTCCAAACATCCTTAAACCTAGTTTTGCCATGAGAGTCCACCATACCTACCTATGGATTGAGTAAGATCCTTCAAGTAAGTTGTCATGTTGCAAGCAATAAAAATTGCTATCTAAATATGTATGACTTATTAGTGCAGAGAAAATAAGCTTTGTACGATCTTGTTGTGGAAGTAATAAAAGCGAAGGACTGCATAATAAATGTCCACATACAAGGGGCAATATAAAGTGACGTTCTTTTGCATTAAGATTTCGTGCATCAACCCTAAATGCACATGACAACATCTGCTTCCCTCTGCGAAGGGCCTATCTTTTACTTTATGTTTTTACTTTATGCCTGAGTCAAGGTGATCCACACCTTTCCCTTTTTCATTTTATCCTTTGGCAGGCTCCTCATGTTTGAAAGATCATGATATATATATCCAATTGGATGTAAGTTAGCATGGGCTATTATTGTTGACATCACCTAAAGGTGAATACGTTGGGGGGCAACACAATAAGCCCCTATCTTTCTTAATGTCCGGCTGAAACTCCATAACCACAAGTATTGCGTGAGTGTTAGCAATTATAGAAGACTACAAGATAGTTGAGTATGTGAATTTGCCGAAAAGCTCTATTGTTGACTCTTTCTGATGTTATGATAAATTGCAATTGCTTCAATGACTGAGATTATAGTTTGTTAGTTCTCAATGAAGTTTTTGAACCATACTTGACATTGTGAATTGTTTGTTACTTGAGCATAGGAAATCATATGACAAAATCCATATATGTTGCTGTTATAAGAATGATCATGCTGCCCTCATGTCCATATTTTATTTTTATCGACACCTCTATCTCTAAACATGTGGACATATTTTTTGATTTCGGCTTTCGCTTGAGGACAATCGAGGTCTAAGCTTGGGGGAGTTGATACGTCCATTTTGCATCATGCTTTTATATCAATATTTATTGCATTATGGGCTATTATTACATCTTATACCTCAATACTTATGGCTATTCTCTCTAATTTTATAAGGTTTACCACGAAGAGGGGGAAAGCCGGCAGCTGGAATTATGGCTGGAAAGGGAGCAAACATTGGAAACATATTCTGCACTGCTCCAAAAATCCTGAAACTCCACGAAACATGTTTTTGGAATTAATAAGAATTATTGGGCGAAAGAAATACATCAGGGGGCCCACACCCTGTCCAGGAGGGTGCCCCCCCTACTGGGCGCGCCCCTGTCTCCTGGGCCCCCTGGTGGGCCCTTGGTGTCCATCTTCTGCTATATGAGAGCTCTTACCCTGGAAAAAATTGTGGGCAAGCTTACGGGACGAAACTCCGCCGCCACAAGGCGGAACCTTCGCGGAACCAATCTAGGGCTCTGGTGGAGCTGTTCTGCCGGGGACACTTCCCTCCTGGAGGGGGAAATCATCACCAACGTCATCACCAACAATCCTCTCATCGGGAGGGGTCGATCTCCATCAACATCTTCACCAGCACCATCTCCTCTCAAAACCCTAGTTCATCTCTTGTATCCAATCTTGTATCAAAACCACAAATTGGTACCTGTGGGTTGCTAGTAGTGTTGATTACTCCTTGTAGTTGATGCTAATTGGTTTACTTGGTGGAAGATCATATGTTCAGATCCTTTATGCATATTATTACTCCTCTGATTATGAACATGAATATGCTTTGTGAGTAGTTATGTTTGTTCCTGAGGACATGGGTGAAGTCTTGCTATTAGTAGTCATGTGAATTTGGTATTCATTCAATATTTTGATGATATGTATGTTGTCTTTTCCTCTAGTGGTGTTATGTGAACGTCGACTACATGACACTTCACCATTATTTGGCCTAGAGGAAGGCATAGGGAAGTAATAAGTAGATGATGGGTTGCTAGAGTGACAGAAGCTTAAACCCTAGTTTATGCGTTGCTTCGTTAGGGGCTGATTTGGATCCATATGTTTAATGTTGTGGTTAGGTTTACCTTAATACTTCTTTTATAGTTGCGGACGCTTGCAATAGGGGTTAATCATAAGTGGGATGCTTTTCCAAGTAAGGGCAGTACCCAAGCACCGGTCCACCCACATATCAAATTATCAAAGTACCGAACGCGAATCATATGAATGTGATGAAAACTAGCTTGACGATAATTCCCATGTGTCCTCGGGAGCTCCTTTCTCATTATTAGAAATTGTCCAGGCTTATCCTTTGCTACATAAAGGATTGGGCCATCTTGCTGCACTTTATTTACTTTATTTACTTGTTACTCATTACTATTTATCTTATCACAAAACTATCTATTACCTACAATTTCAGTGCTTGCAGAGAAAACTTACCGAAAACCGCTTATCGTTTCCTTCTGCTCCTCATTGGGTTCGACACTCTTACTTATCGAAAGGACTACGATAGATCCCCTACACTTGTGGGTCATCATAGTGCAAACCTCAATTCAGGGGTTTTTGGAAAACTAAATTTTGAAAATACTATTTGGACAAAATATTTTTGTAAGAAAATACTATATTGCACTATACACATGGCATGATCATTGGGCAGAAGTTTGGGGCAAGGAGATGAAGTATATAAGGTGGAGTTGTGTTGACTTTAAAGAGCACTTGAAATCACACACAAAAAACCCAATTCAAATAAAAGCCAATTAATGCAAAAGTTTTTGCCAACCACATTTTATCAAGATCTACTAGCTTAAGTGTTGTGGCATGAAAATGAGGGTGTGACAGACGCCCCCGTAGAACTCCAAATCCGGATCAGTAAGAGGAACCTTTTCTTCACATATTTGCTTTGCATAATAAAGGCCTTACCCGCTGTGATTTTTCTGGCCTCCTGGATTTCCTGGAGGGCGCCTTGGGCTTTAACCCGGGCATTGTGTGCGTTTTGGCGGGCCTTGTCCAGTTCGGACTCTTGATCCGCAAGTTTGTGCTCCAACGACTTGCATTTCTTCACGGCGTCCTGGAGCTCCTGCTGGATCTCACTGACCCGGGCCTCATGCTTTTCATGAGCGGCTTTTTCATTGGCCGCTTTCTCCTCGGCCTCGGCCAGCGCCTTCTTGAGGGTCTCTACCTTGGTTGCCGCTCCTAATAAATACCATGGCACTTTAGTCAGGAAAAATCATTCATCCTTCCTGAAAATAGACAAGGTTACTGCATACCTTGACTGTCTTCCAGCTATTTCTTCACACGGCCGATCTCCTCCTCGGTCCGCTCCAGACTCTGCTTCAGTCCGGAGACCTCAGTAGTATGAGAGGTCGCAGCCAGCAGCGACGCCTGCTTATTCACATAGACATATCAGGTTAGTCTCGTGCAAAAATTATTTGATCCTCTGTTCGGCTTTTCTTTCCGAACACCGGACAGAGTTTTAGGGGCTACTGTCTATACTATGACATTCTTTTTGCATAGTTGCGTTGCTTACCTCAAAGCCTGTTAGAATGCTTGTGCAGGCTTCGGTCAGTCTGCTCTTTGCAGACTGGATCCTCTCTATCACCGTACCCATAAGGGTACGGTGTTCTTCAACAATGGAAGCACCTCGCAGCGCTTCCAGCAAATTATCCGGTGCCTCTGGATGGACAGAGGTCACCGATGGAGTAGGCGCACCTCCTTTTGTCGCAGGAAGCTACTTGCCTGATTCCGGAGCCGTAGAGGTCTCTGGAGTTGTATTCGGCTGGGGGAAGAACTGAATATGGCCCCCATCGCTAGTCTCCATGGGGATTCGCTCCCCCATGTGTCCGGCGGCTGAGGTTTCACTCTCCGGCGCCACTCGGACAGCCTCCTGAACCTCTCCCTGGTCTGGAATCCTTTGAGACAACACCTCGGTGTCCTCCATGGCCTTGGGATAGGAGGCCGATGAAAGGGTCCCGCTGTCCATCGCCTCCGGGTCCAGCGAATCCCCCGACGATGAGGATCGCTCGAGGTTGGACCGAGCCGGACTACAAATACATGATTCAACATGTTAAAACAATGAAGTAGACAGGCCGGATATATGAATGTGTCCGAGTACTCACGATTTGGCCTAGGGCTTATCCCTGGGTCGACACTCAGAGCTGATGTCGGTAGCCGCAGTGGAGCTGTCCGGAAGGGAAGCTTTCCCCTTCTTGGACGCCTCGGCCTCCAGACGTGTGGACGCCGACCTTTTCTTTCTCCCCCCCTTAGGGGGGGGGGACAACTTTCTTCTTCCTCCTCCTCTTCCTCATCATCCTCGGTGGCGGAGGAATGAGTCTCGGCGTCTTCGGACGTGCGACGGAGACCACCTTTGGTCCCATTGGCCTTCTTCTTGGCCTTCTTCTTCGGCGCTTGATTGGGCGCCGGAACCAGCATCTTTGTCAAAAGCGGGATTTCTAGGTCTTCGGGCGGCGGAGCCGGACAATTAATCCTCTCCGCCTTCTTTGTCTAGGCCTGAGAGAATTAGTAGGGAGGCTTAGGCATCTTCCTCGAGTATGCAAGTAAAGGAAACACCTTGAAAGCATGAAAAAACTTATCGGACTAGCTGGATGGGCCAAGTCGTGCCCACGGTCCTCGGCCGTGGACGGTCGTGTCTCGTTGTCCTTGAAGAGCACCTTCTAGATGTCTTCGTGCGTGGTGCTAAAGAACTCCAGCAAGGTCTGGTGCTTGGCCGGATGATACTCCCACAAGTGGCAGGTCCGATGTTGGCACAGAAGGATGCGACGAATAAGCATCACCTGGATCACATTGACGAGCTTGATGTTCTTGTTTATCATGTTCTGTATGCGCGTCTGGAGCATTGTTGGCTCGTCCGGTGAAGACCAGTCCAGGCCTTTCTCTGGCCAGGAGGTGAGCCGCATTGGGGCCCCAGGCCGGAATTCGGGAGTCACGGCCCAGTTAGTGTCGCGCGGCTCCGTGATATAAAACCATGATTTCTGCCACCCCTTGATGGTTTCCACAAAGTAGCCTTCAGGCCATGTGACGTTAGGCCTCTTGCTCACCATGGCACCTCCGCACTCTGTGTGTTGGCCACTCACCACCTTCGGTTTCACATTGAAGATCTTTAGCCATAGTTCAAAGTGGGGTGGGACGTGCAGGAAGGCCTCACACACGACGATGAATGCCGAGATGTTGAGGATGGAGTTGGGGGCTATATCGTGGAAATCCATCCCATAGTAGAACATGAGTCCGCAGACGAGTGGGTGGAAAGGAAATCCCAGCCCACAGACGAAGTGGGGGATGAACACCACCTTCTCATGGGGCTCTTGGGGAGGGACGATCTGTCCCTTGGCCAGAAGCCGGTGGGAAATTTCCTTGGCCAAATACCCAGCCTCCCGGAGCTTGGTGATGTCCTTCTCCTTCACGGTGGAGGCCATCCAACCGTGCGCTCCGGATGCAGACATGGTGGGAGTGCTTTTTTGGGGCGGAGAGGATGAGAACTTGGGCGCTGGAGCTTGAGAATGGGGGAGGCAGAGAAGGCGTGGGAGAGATGGGGTAAATCCTTATCCCTTTATAAAGGCTGTGAATATCAAGCGCCTCCCCACGCGCCTTAAAACTCGCCTATTACCCAGGGGCAGTGCAGATGGCACGGTTGGATTACCCACGCACGTATTGATGAGAATCCTGCAATAAGGGGACACAGTCTCTGCTTTGACAAGATGTGCCAATGGAACCGCATCTTGAAAAACGGAGCGGTGGGCTAAAAATAGTTCGAATAAATGACCAAGCGACAACGTGATGTCATGCTACAAAAAGTTGTCAGCAAATTAGACTCGTGAAATATTATACTCTCTACGGTTTTGTGTGGGATTTGTTTTGCAGAACCGGACACGTTTCTTGTGTTCGAGGACTATTTTGGAGTATTCGGAGGAGGAACCCGCCTTGCAATGTCGAAGACAATCTATGCGCCGGACACCTCGTCATTGAAGCCTGGTTCAGGGGCTACTGAGGGAGTCCTGGATTAAGGGGTCCTCGGATGGCCGGACTATGTGACATGGGCTGGACTGTTGGGCTATGAAGATACAAGACAGAAGACTTCGTCCCGTGTCCGGATGGGACTCTCCTTGGTGTGGAAGGCAAGCTTGGTGTTCGGATATGTAGATTCCTTTTCTCTGTAACCGACTTTGTACAACCCTAGCCCTCTCCGGTGTCTATATAAACCGGAGGGCTTAGTCCATAGAGGCAATCATAATCACATAGGCTAGACTTATAGGGTTTTAGCCATTACGATCTCGTGGTAGATCAACTGTTGTAATACTCATATTCATCAAGATCAATCAAGCAGGAAGTAGGCTATTACCTCCATAGAGAGGGCTCGAACCTGGGTAAATATCGTGTCCCCCACCTCCTATTACCATCAGCCTTACACGCACAGTTCGGGACCCCCTACCCGAGATCCGCCGGTTTTGACACCGACACCCCCCTTTCCTTCCTCTTACATGGAGGGAAGGAAAGAGGGGCTAGTCCTCCCCCTTTCCATCCATAGGGCCGGCGTCCATGGGAGGGGCGCGCCATCCCCTTGTGAGCTGGTGTGTTCCCCCCTCTTGGCCCATAAAGCCCATTAACCTCCCGGGGCTTCCTGAAACCCCTTCTGGTGATCCAATGACTACCTGATACACTCCGAAACCTTTCCAGTGACCAATCGTCCTATATATCAATATTTACCTCCAGACCATTTTGGAGCTCCTCGTCATGTCCGTGATCTCATCTGGGACTCCAAACAAAATTTGGTCACCAAATCACATAATTCATATATACTATATCGTCAACGAACATAAAGCGTGCGGACCCTACGGGTTCGAGAATGATGTAGACAAGACCGAGACGCTTCTCCGGTCAATAACCAATAGTGGAACCTGGATGCCCATATTGGTTCCTACATATTCTACGAAGATCTTTATCGGTCGAACCTTATGATAGCATATGTAATTCCCTTTGTCTGTCGGTATGTTACTTGCCCAAGATTCGATCATCGATATCTTCATACCAAGTTCAATCTCATTACCGACAAGTCTCTTTACTCGTTCCGTAATACATCATCTCGTAACTAGCTCCTTAGTCACTTTTATTGCAAGCTTCTTATGATGTGTATTATCATGAGGGCCTAGAGATGCCTCTCCGATACACGGAGTGACTAATCCTAATCTCGATCCATGCCAACTCAACAGACACCTTTGGAGATACCTGTAGAGCATCTTTATTATCACCCAGTTATGTTGTGATGTTTGATAGCACACAAGGTATTCCTCTAGTATCCTAGAGTTGCATGATCTCGTAGTCGAAGGAATATGTATTTGACATTAAGAAAGCAATAGCAATAAATTGAACGATCATGTGCTAAGCTAATGGATGGGTCTTGTCCATCACATCATTCTCGTGATGATGTGATCCCGTTATCAAGTAACAACACATATCCATGGTTGGGAAACCTTAACCATCTTTGATCAACGAGCTAGTCTAGTAGAGGCTTTACTAGGGACACGGTATTTGTTTATGTATCCACACATGTATTTAAATTTCCGATCAATACAATTCTAGCATGAATAATAAACATTTATCATGAACAAGGAAATATAATAATAACAACTTTATTATTGCATCTAGGGCATATTTCCATCAGTCTCCCACTCGCACTACAGTCAATAATTCAGTTCACATCGCCATGTGATTAACATCCATAGTTAACATTGCCTTGTGACTAACACCCAAAGAGTTTACTGGAGTCAATAATCTAGTTAACATCAATATGTTATCAATACCCAAAGAGTACTAAGGTGTGATCATGTTTTGCTTGTGAGAGAGGTTTAGAGAATGGGTCTGCCATATTCAGATGCATATGTCTTTTGCAAATTTCTATGTCTACAATGCTCTGCATGGAGCTACTGTAGCTAATTGCTCCCACTTTCAATACGTATCCATATTGAGACTTAGAGTCATCTGAATTAGTGTCAAAGCTTGCATCGACATAACCCTTTACGGCGAACTCTTTTATCACCTCCATAACCGAGAAACATTTCCTTAGTCCTCTTAGGTAACTAAGGATAATTTTGACCGTTGTCCAGTGTTCCACTCCTGGATCACTATTGTACCCCTTGTCTGATTCATGGCAAGGCACACAATAGGTCTAGTACACAGAATGGCATACTTTATAGAACCTATGGCTGAGGCATAGTGAATGCATTTCATTCTATCTCTATATTATGTCGTGGTTGGGCTTTGAGTCTTACTCAACTTTACACCTTGCAACACAGGCAAGAACTCTTTCTTTGGCTGATCCATTTTTGAACTTCCTCAAAAACTTTGCCAAGGTATATGCTTTGTGAAAGTCCTATTGACCGTCTAGATCTATCCCTATAAATCTTGATGCCTAATATGTAAGTACCTTCACCGAGGTCTCTCATTGAAAAAATCTTATTCAAGTGTCCTTTTATGCCATCCAGAAATTCTACGTCATTTCCAGTCAACAATATGTCATCCACATATAATATCAGAAATGCAGCTCCTACTCACTTTCTTATAAATATAGGCCTCACTGTAAGTCTGTATAAAACCATATGCTTTGATCGCCTCATCAAAGTGTATATTCCAACTTAGAGATGCTTGCACCAGTCCACAGATGGATCGCTGGAGCTTGCACACTTTGTCCACACCTTTAGGATCAACAAAACCTTTTGGTTGCATCATATATAACTCTTCTTTGAGGAACTCGTTAAGGAATGCAGTTTTGACGTCCATTTGCCAGATTTCATAATCATAAAATGTGGCAACTTCTAACATGATCCGGACAAACTTAAGCATCGCTACGGGTGAGAAAGTCTCATCGTAGTCAATCCCTTGAACTTGTCGAAAACCTTTTGCGGCAAGTCAAGCTTTGTAGATAGTGACATTAGCATCAACGTCCGTCTTCTTCTTGAAGATCCATTTATTCTCAATGGCTTGCCTATCATCGGGCAAGTCCACCAAAGTCCATACTTTGTTCTCATACATGGATCCTATCTCAGATTTCATGGCCTCAGGCCATTTATCGGAATCTGGGCTCATCATAGTTTATTCATAGTTCGTAGGTTCGCCGTGGTCTAATAACATGACTTCCAAGACAGGATTACCGTACCACTCTGGTGCGGAACATGTTCTGGTTATCCTATGAGGTTCAGTAGTAACTTGATCTGAAGTTTCATGATCATCATTAGCTTCCTCTCTAATTGGTGTAGGCATCACGGGAACGGTTTTCTCTGATGTGCAACTTTCCAATTCGAGAGAAGGTACAATTACCTCATCAAGTTCTACTTTCCACCCACTCACCTCTTTCGAGAGAAACTCCTTATCTAGAAAGGACCCATTCTTGGCAACAAAGATCTTTCCTTCGGATCTATGGTAGAAGGTGTACCCAATAGTTTCCTTAGGGTATCCTATGAAGATACACTTCTCCGATTTGGGTTCGAGCTTACCAGGCTGAAGCCTTTTGACATAAGTGTCGCATCGCCAACCTTTAAGAAACGATAGCTTAGGTTTCTTGCCAAACCATAGTTCATACAGTGTCGTCTCAACAGATTTAGACGGTGCCCTGTGAATGCAGTTGTCTCTAATGC
Organism: Triticum dicoccoides; assembly: GCF_002162155.2. Lineage (NCBI taxonomy): Eukaryota > Viridiplantae > Streptophyta > Magnoliopsida > Poales > Poaceae > Triticum > Triticum dicoccoides. The sequence goes on along the minus strand of NC_041391.1, from coordinate 324,515,878 downwards.
ATAACCCCAAAATGATAGTGGTAAACCAGTAAGAGACATCATAGAACGCACCATATCTAATAAAGTACGGTTACAATGTTCGGACACACCATTACGCTGTGGTGTTATAGGTGGCGTGAGTTGTGAAACAATTCCACATTGTTTTAAATAAAGGCCAAACTCATAACTCAAATATTCACCTCCATGATCAGATCATAGAAATTTTATTTTCTTGTTACGATGATTATCTACTTCACTCTAAAATTCTTTGAACTTTTAAAATGTTTCAGATTTGTGTTTAATTAAGTAGATATACCCATACCTACTCAAATCATCTGTAAAGGTTAGAACATAACGATACCCGCCGCATGCCTCAACACTCATTGGACCGTATATTTTGGTATATATTATTTCCAATAAGTCATTAGCTCGCTCCATTGTTTCGGAGAATAGAGTTTTAGTCATCTTTCCCATGAGGCATGGTTGACAAGTATCAAATGATTCACAATCAAGTGATTCCAAAGTCCATCTGCATGGAGTTTCTTCATGCGCTTTACACCAATATGACCTAAACTGCAGTGCCACAATTATGTTGCACTATCATTATCAACTTTGCATCTTTTGGCATCAATATTATGAATATGTGTATCACTATGATCGAGATTCAATAAACCATTTACATTGGTTGTATGACCACAGAAGGTTTTATTCATGTGAACAGAATAACAATTATTCTGTGACTTAAGTGAATAACCGTATTTGCAATAAACACAATCTAATCATGTTCATGCTCAACGCACACACCAAATAACATTTATTTAGGTTCAACACTAATGTCGAAGATAGAGGGAGTGTGCGATGGTGATCATATCAATCTTGGAAACACTTCCAACACTCATCGTCACCTCGCCCTTAACTAGTCTCCGTTTATTTTGTAACACCTGTTTCGAGTTTCTAATCTTAGCAATTGAACCAGTATCAAATACCCAGGGGCTACTACGAGCACCAGTAAGGTACACATCAATAACATATATATCAAATATACCTTTGTTTACTTTGCCATCCTTCTTATCTTCCAAGTATTTGCCAAGTATTTGGGGCAGTTCCACTTCCATTGACCATTTCCTTTGCAGTAGAAGCACTCAGTCTCAGGCTTGGGTCTAGCTTTGGGCTTCTTCATGGGAGCAGCAAATTTCTTTCCATTCTTCTTGTAGTTCCCTTCCTTTCCCTTGACCTTTTTATTTAAACTAGTGGTCTTATTAACCATAAATACTTGATGCTCTTTCTTGATTTCTACCTCCGTCGATTTCAGTATCACGAAGAGCTCGGGAATCGTTTTCGTCATCACTTGCATATTATAGTTCATCACAAAGCCTTTATAGCTTGGTGGCAGTGACTGAAGAACTTTGTCAATAACACTCTCAACTGGAAGGTCAATTCCTAGCTGAGTAAAGTGGTTATGATACCCCAAACATTTTGAGTATGTGTTCACTGACAGAACTATTCTCCTCCATCTGGCAACTATAGAACTTGTTAGGACTTCATATTCTCAACCCGGGCATTAGCTTGAAATATCAACTTCAGCTCTTGGAACATCTCATATGTCCTGTGACGTTCAAAATGTCTTTGAAGTCCCGGTTCTAAGCCATAAAGCATGGCACACTGAACTACTGAGTAGTCATCAAATTGAGTCTGCCAGACGTCCATAACATCTGCAATAGCTCCTGCAGCAGGTCTATCACCTAGTGGTGTATCAAGGACATAATTCTTCTGTGCAGCAATGAGGATAATCGTCAAGTTACACACCTAGTTCGTGTAGTTGCTATCATAATCTTTCAACTTAGTTTTCTCTAGGAACGCATTAAAATTCAAGGGAATGGTAGCACGGGCTATTGATTTACAACATAGATATGCAAAAACTATTAAGACTAAGTTCATGATAAATTAAGTTGAATTAATCAAATTACTAATGAACTCCCACTTAAGTAAACATTACTCAAGTTATCTAAGTGATACATGATCCGAATCAACTAACCCATGTCCGATCATCACATGAGACGGGGTAGTCATCAATGGTGAACATCTCTATGTTGATCATATCTACTATATGACTCACGTTTGACCATTTGCTCTCCAGTGTTCCGAGACCATGTATGTACATGCTAGGCTCGTCAAGTTTAACCCAAGTATTTTGCAAGTGCAAAACTGTCTTACACCCGTTGTATGTGAACACAGAGTCTATCACACCCGATCATCATGAGGTGCTTCGAAATGATGAACTTTGGCAACAGTGCATATTCGGGGAGAACACATTTATCTTGAAATTTAGTGAAGGCATCATCTTATAATGCTACCGCCATTCTAAGCAAAATAAGATGCATAAAGGATAAACATCACATGCAATCAAAATATGTGACATGATATGGCCATCATCATCTTGTGCTTTTGATCTCCATCTCCAAAGCATCATCATGATCTCCATCATCACTGGCTCGACACCTTGAGCTCCATCATTGCATCGGGGACGTCGCCAAGTATTGCTTCTACAACTATCGCTAATGCATAGCGATAAAGTAAAGCAATTACATGGCGCTTACATTCATACAATAATTAAGAGACAACCCTAAGGCTCCTGCCGGTTGTCAATATTACAAAACATGATCATCTCATACATCAACATATATCATATAATATCTTGACCATATCACATCACAACATGCCCTTCAAAAACAAGTTAGACATCCTCTACTTTGTTGTTGCAAGTTTTACATGGCTGCTACGGGCTTCTAGCAAGAACCATTCTTAACTATGCAAAACCCACAATGGTGACTATCAAGTTTGCTATTTTAACCTTCTTCAAGGACCGGACGTAGTCAAATTCGATTCAATAAAAGTAGACGGAACAGACACCCGCCAGACACCTTTATGCAAAACAAGTTGCATGTCAGTCGGTTGAAGTGGTCATGTGCGTGGACATGTCAGGTTGGTCTAGGCCGCTTCATCCCACAATATCGTCGAATCAAAATAAGACGTTGGTGGTAAGCAGTATGACTGTCACTACCCACAACTCCTTGGTTGTCGGCATTCTGGGAACGGGGGTCCCCAGACTTGCCTGCCTACGGCCCACAACGTGGCTCAGTCGGTTGCCCAGTATGGCCCGTCTTCATAAACCAACACTCAAGACCCTCGCGAGGGGCCAAGCCTCGCGGGGCGGACGACACGAGATCTCCTTAGGGGTGGCCTCACCAGGCAGATTTGCGAGGAGGCGAAGAGATCAAGGCAAGGGGTACCTCGCTAGGTGCCCATGACGCAAGCCATGACGATCAAGACCAGGCGGGCACCAGGCGGGCACCAGCCCGCGCAGTGTCCTCGTTTCCTCTTTGGTGCAAAGGGGGCAAGTGCAGGCGCGGAGTACCAAGGCATCAGGCAAAGGTTTCCATATTGGTGCAACAAGACCAAGACCAGCAGAATGGCAGGACGGAGGTCACCATGGAGCCCAAGACGGCGTCATCACCAGCACCTTTGGCAGGCGAAGACCACCTTTAGTGAGGATAGCTTGTACTAGTTGTCCCCTTTCGAAATGGCTGTTGTTGGATCCCTTCCCGCTCATTATTTGAGAAGAGGACCAGGGCCTCTAAAAGTAGGGCTAGCCACCACCATAGAGAGGATGGATCGATTCCTCCTCAAACACACCACCAAGCACAAGAACACCTCTCCTCGCGAGGTTGTTCTTCCCTTGTACTGTTCATCATTAGACCAAGAGGCAATCCACCACACCACACCCTAGAGTAGGGTATTACACCACAACGGTGACTCAAACCTGTATAAATCTTGTGTCTCCTGTGTTGTTCATCGATCTAGCTTAGGGATCGCGGCAAGGTTGAGAGCGAGAGTCGGTAGGAGGAGATTTTCATGTGCACCCGAGTGTACGAACCTTAAGGGTTTTGCTGGAACCCGATATCCGACATTTGGCGTGCCAGGTAGGGGTGCGCCGAAATCTTCTTTCCACTGATATGCGTCCCATCGCTTTGTCGCATCCATGGCGGACGCTCGCTGAGCTCGTGCCAAGCGCCGGGCTGCTCTCACCGCCTGCGTCGCCCAGACAGCTCCCGTCGGTGGGCCTCCTCGTCATTCTCCATCGCCTGCCACCAACACTGCCACCGGCCCGGTGGGGAACGAGCAGCAAGCATCTTCACTACACCCCTCGGTGCAGCGGGAAGGCAGCACCGCCACTCCGTCACTGACCCCAGCTGGTTCATTGTCTCACGCTCGTCGCGCCCCCATGGACGCACAGGCCGTGTTGCTCCTAGCACGTGAGCTCCTACACAACCGCCCCATCGATGACCTCTACGAAGAGTGGCTCGCTCGCATCACTGAGCTCGTCAGCGCCGCAGGGGGCTCTCTCGCGCCGTCCATCTCGCTGCCTCGCCCTCCGTCAGGCATGAGCGACGCGGCTCAGGGAGCGCCTCCACCAGCTCTCCCTAGAGAAGGCACCCTGGATCCAAGGCGTGTGGCCCCTGGACGTGACCCACCGCATCCAGCGCCCGCGCGACAAGAAAGCAGCTGCCAAGAAATCCCTCGGCCTCAAAAAGGCGCTCCCATGCTTCTTGCACTAGCACGACAAGACCACGTCCCTGCACCAGTGCGCCAAGACACCATGCTGCCCCTGGCGGCAGTGCGTGGGTACCACCAAGAGCAAGCCCCGCATTAGCAAAGGGCTCCGGCAGCCACAGCAGGTTGTCGTGCCTTCACCACCAAGCTGTGTAGCGTCGCCTGGCCGGGCAAGTTCAAGCCGGACCTGCCTCCTCGCTATGACGGCACCGCCGACCCCGCGGAGTTCCTGCAGCTCTATGAGCTGGGCATCGAGGCGGCCAACAGAGACGAGAAGGTCATGGGGAACTGGTTTCCCATGGCGCTCAAGGACGGTACCCGCACCTGGCTCCTGAACCTGCCTCCCGGCTCGATCTCCTCCTGGGACGAGATGCGTAGCCGCTTCATCGCCAACTTCCAGGGCACTTGCGACCGCCCCCCGGCCATGGGTAACCTGCGCCGCATCAAGCAGCAGCCTAGAGAGACCGTGCAGAAATACATCCAGCGCTTCAACAACGCTCGCCTCAAGATCCGCAAGGTAACGGACGAGGCCATCATCTCAGCGTTCTCTGATGGTGTTCGCGGCGTCAAGATGAAGGAGGAGCTTGCCATCCACGAGGAGTTGTGCACATCCCTGGAGCTGTTCAACCTGGCAACCAAGTGTCCAAGAGCCGAAGAAGGACGCCTCTCCCTCATCGAGCTTCCAGTTGCTGACCCAGAAGAGAAGAAGGCCAAGGCCAAGGACGTAAAGCGCAAAGGAGTGGCTGTGCTTGCAGCAGAACCAGACACGAAGCACAGCAGGGACCACCCAGAGTCGTCCAAGGGCAGCCGACCGTTCTGCGCCTACCACAACCTCCACACCCACAACACCAACGAATGCCAGGAGCACAGGGCCGTTCGAGAAGGACACTTCGGTTGACACCCCGAGCGCAACGACCGGGGCTACGGCTGAGGAGGAGGATGAGGCGGAGGACAATGCAACGACTGTGGCCCTCGCCAGGAGTGGCGCGACCGACCTCATGAGGATCGCTGCTAGGACCAGCCTCGCGAGGGTGCCTGGAGGGATCAGCCTCGTGAGGACCGCCCGCAGGGCAACGCAGGTCTTCCTCCTCTGCCACCACCGCCAAGAAGGAATGACGACCACCACCAGGACGAGGGGGCTAGGGGCTTCCAGGAGCCATGTGCTATCGCTTGCATCTTGGGCGGAGCTCAGGCCCCAGCCTCTCTACGCATCTTCACGCAGTTCGCTCGCGAGGTGAATGCAGTCCTCCCCAGGCTTGAGGCCACGCGCCCGCTCAGGTGGTCCAAGTGCGCCATCACCTTCAGCTCAGCAGATCAACTCAAGTGTGCGACTACCGTTGGCATCCTCCCGATGCTTTGTTCCCCAGTCATCAGCAATGTGCAAGTCACCAGGACCCTCATCGATGGCGGCGCAGGGCTTAACGTCCTATCTGTGGAGATGTTCGACAACCTTCAAGTGCCATATGATCAACTTCAGCCTACCAAGCCTTTCTCAGGAGTTACTGACGGCTCCACCACCCCGATAGGGCAGGTCCGCCTCCCTGTCACCTTCGGGCAGCGGAACAACTACCGCACCGAGCTCATCAACTTCGATGTCGCCCACATCCACCTGTCGTACAATGCCATCCTCGGGTATCCAGCCCTGGCCAAGTTCATGGCGGTGACCCACCATGGCTACAACATCCTCAAGATGCCAAGAAGCGGCGGAATCATCACGGTCCCCTACAAGGAAAGAGATGCAGTGTCCTCCCTCGAGCGCGCCTTCCAAACTGCATCAATCGAGGACCCGGACAGCAAAGGTGAGAACCCTCCTGATGCAGTCCCCAAGAAGAAGAAAACACCGCTCAGCTCAAGGCCTCAGGAGGTTGGCATCTCAGGAGGTGCCGCATCAGGATCCGCGCCCGCGCAAGGGGCGCCTCCTTCCATCGCATAGGAAGGCGCGCCCGACGCCCTCCTCGGGCAGGGCTCGGGGGCTCTCTTCTGGAGGGCCTCGGACTTTGCCAAAATCACGAGGGAGGCGCTTGGGCACCACTTGGAGGCGTGCTTCGTAGCATGTTTTCCTCAGGAAGGCACACGGCGAGGAAAGCCCAACCCTCAGGGGTTCATCACCAAGACCACTCAGGAGCTTCAGGAAGCAAGAGCCATGTGCGGCGATCGCCGTTTGCCTAGCGTGACTCCCCATCTAGGCGAGGATGGTGGGCTTCACGTCTGCATTGATGTCCCAGGGTTCAACCGAGCCGCATCTCAGGAGCGCCTCCAGCCTTCGCGCGTGGGACGCTGCGAGGGTCCGCCACACAGCTACTTCTGCATGCCTTTCGGCCTGCCAAACGCGGCTGCCACCTTCCAGCGTCACCTGCGGAGCATTCTGGCGGCTCAGGAGGCCAGGCACCATGCGGTCCTAGCGGAGATGGAGATGGTCCTTGAGGAACCGCCTGGACCCCCAGAGCCTCCCGAGGCTCAAGGCTCCGGTGGCTCGTGAGGGTCGGCCTCTTCACTGTGCATCTTCAGCCACTCCAACACCCCCTCTACAATGGCACCAGGTGACATCTTCCGAGTTCATTTTAGCTGGGAGCGCCCTCAGGGCTGCATCATTCCCAGGACGCATGGGTCCGTCCCTGCGGCATTTATCCCTTTTGCTTGTGTCTTTAGTTTACCTTGCTGGGGGCGCCCCTCGGGCTGCATCATCCCCAAGCTGCTCAGGCCTACCCAGTGGCATGTATCCCTCCTGCATTTACCTAAGCTGATTTGCATTTCATGCTTAACCTGCCTGTGATTATCGCCTGCTCGATTGGCATCTACCACTGGAGCCGCTCACGCTGGCACGACGCTTGTGCATGGGTCCGTCCCTGCAACGTCGACAAATCTGAGTGGTCAAGCTATAGCCTGCAGCAGCCCCACACGCATCACCTCACCAGGCCCTCAGTGCCCTCACCACTCTCTCGGAGCAACCAATGGCCAGCCGGCAATCATAGTGGCAACCCGTGCTTTTTCATGTTAGTTTGCAGGAACCTCCAGAGCTCTATAGCGGGTGGCACCACGATCTCTCTCTCTCTCTCTCTCTCTCTCTCTCTCTTTCACGCGATCCGCTTGCGCGTTAAAAGGGGGCTCCTGAGCATCAAGACTCAGGAGCTCTTACTCGCTCTCCAGCCCTCACCCCCTGGCCTTGACCACGGCATCGCGACCTGGCATACCAGCGGCGGCTGAGCTCGCTTGAGGGCCGGGACCTGAGGATTTAGAGCACGATGGATAGTGTGGGGAAGAACGGGAAAGCTCCCGAGGGCCTAACCTAGCTGCGCCACAGCTGCCGACGCACAAGTCCGGTGCAACGCGAGGGAACAACACTGTATTGTCAAGATAAGTTTTACGCCTGGGTCAGCTAATCGTTACAAACGCGAGATCCTCACTTGATGTGGCTCTGTGATGGAAATGTTGCCTTCCTTTCTCACCTCTCGGCGCCTGCTTGCGTGCTAAAGGGGACCTCCTGAGCATCGCGCCTCAGGGGCTCTTACTGGACCTCTGGCCGCTCACCTCCTCACCTTGACCAGGGCATCGCGACGGCTGAAGCCTGCCTGGGGACCGGGACCTGTCAGCGTAGAGCACCAAGTCGTCGCGAGGTTAGAAAGGGGGAACCTAGCCGGGAAAGGACAAGCATCCACAGGACTTCATAATAAGGATAACATCAACAAAAGACACCAACGACCCTTTACATGCCCCCACGGGGTGTTTTCTCGATTCCTCGCAGGTAACAAAAGATGGTATTCCTCAGGAGTCCTAACTACCCGTGCCTCCATGGTCGATGCCATCATCAACAGTGGGCCATGAGAGGTCAGTGCCAGCCCCATCCAGATCAGCTGCGGCGACGGCCTGATGCTGTCGCCTTGCTCCGAGCATGGCGTGAGCTCGGGGGCACGTAGCTGTCGTTGCTCGTCTCCGGAGTCGCGGAGAGCTCGAGAGAGTCGCTGGACTCCCAAGCATCGCTGCTGCTGTCAGAGGAGCCATTGGGGGAGCGAACGGTAGGCCTGGCCCCTGCCACGTTGATGTCCCGACTGCCTCCTATGGGGAAGCACTCCAGGCGGAGGCATTCTGCGTCGAAGACCTTGAAGAACATCAAGGAGGCGCCATCATATTCAAAATGAATCATGAGGGCGCCCCCCGTTCGGCAGACCTGGGTGACCTCGCCCCAGCCTCAGGTCATGAAGACCTTTCCCGGAGCGACGACTTCAACCTCCGCTCTGGTCGCCGGAGCGCCACAGTCGGCGTGCTGCAGCCAAAGCTCGAGAGGCCCCCTCAGCGGCATCTCGGTGGCGAAGAACGAAGGAAAGCGGATCCAGGTTCTTGGAGGCCTTGCCGCGTGCAGCACGAGCTCGTGAGAGGAGTCCACGGCGTGGACTCCAGGAGCGACGGCGCGCGTCGCCGCAGCTCGTCGACCGTGTCTGGAGTGGGCGGTGTCACTCGTCGTCCCTTTATCCAGGGCCCTCGGCTTGGGTGTACAGGGGTAGCGGGAACCCAGGAGGCGGCCGCTCGCACCAAGGCCTCGTCATCTCCAGCCTCACAACCTCATCGCGATGACATGGGACCGTCCGTTTCTTCGGCGGGAGCGGGTCAGGTCCCTCCCGGGGAGCCTTCCCCTTCTCTTCGGCCGAGAATCTGTGGATCAGTGCCATTGGCGTCGAGGATGGAGATGGAGCAAGGGAGAAGAAGCAGGCGAAGCAAGAAGATATCAACGATAGGGGCTCTCGCCCCTCCTCGGTTATACCCCAAGGGAGGCCAACCGTCGACCTCCACGATCGCAGGTAATGATGACTCTTTTTGCATGCAGCAGGGACTCGTCAAATCGGGCAGTTGCCGAGGCAGCATGGGGACGCGGAGATGCCCACGTCCAATCAATCGCCATGCGGCAACCAGGGCCGCAGGCTGTGGGGGCCCGCGGCGCTCTGCACTTTCCCTTTGGCTTCGCTGCTAAGCCAAGTCCGAGCACGCCTTGGGCCCGGGGGCTACTGTTGGTATTCTGGGAATGGCAGTCCCCATACTTGCCTGCCTACGGCCCGCAGCGTGGCTCAGTCGGTGGCCCAGTACGGCCCGTCTTCATCAACCAACACTCAAAACCCTCGCGAGGGGCCAAGCCTCTCGGGGCAGACGACACGAGACCTCCTCAGGGGCGGCCTCACCAGGCAAGCTCGCGAGGAGGCGGAGAGATCAAGGCAAGGGGTACCTCGCGAGGTGCCCATGATGCAAGCCATGACAATCAAGACCGAGCGGGCGCCAGGCGGGCGCCAGCCCGCGCAGTGTCCTTGTTTCCACTTTGGTGCAAAGGGGGAAAGCACAGGCGTGGAGTACCAAGGCATCGGGCAAAGGTTGCCATATCGGTGCAACAAGACCAAGACCAGTAGAACGGCAGGATGGAGGTCACCGTGGAGCCCAAGACGGCGTCATCACTAGCACCTTTGGCAGGCGAAAACCACCTTTAGTCAGGATAGCTTGTACTAGATGTCCCCTTTCGAAATGGCCATTGTTGGATCCCTTCCCGCTCAATATTTGGGAAGAGGACCAGGGCCTCTATAAGTAGGGCTAGCCACCACCATAGAGAGGATGGATCGATTCCTCCTCAAACACACCACCAAGCACAAGAACACCTCTCCTCACGAGGTTGTTCTTCCCTTGTACTGTTCATCAACAGCCCAAGAGGCAATCCACCACACCACACACAGGAGTAGGGTATTACACCACAACGGTGGCCCGAACCTGTATAAATCTTGTGTCTCTTGTGTTGTTCATCGACCTAGCTTAGGGATCGCGACAAGGCTAAGAGCGAGATTTGGTAGGAGGAGATTTTCGTTCGCACCCTAGTGTTCGAACCTTAAGGGTTTTGCCGGAACCCGATATCCAACATTGGTGTTCTACTCGTGCATATCATCTACGCATAGACCTGTCTCGGATGCCACTGTTGGGGAATGTTGCATGGAAAACAAAAAAAAAATATGCACAGGCAAGATCTATCCATGGAGATGCATAGCAACAAGAGGGGAGAGTATGTCTATGTACACTCATAGACCATTTTGCAGAAGCGTTTCTTAACGCGGTTAATGTAGTCTAACACCTTCGTGATCCAACCGATCAAGTACCAATCGTACGACACCTTCGTGTTCAGCTCGATGACGTCCTCACCTTCTTGATCAGCAAGACAGGCGAAGTAGTAGATAAGTTCTGGTAGCACGACGACATGGTGACAGTGATGGTGAACTCGTTCTCGCAGGGCTTCGTCATGCACTACGGAAAACTAGACGAAGGACTAAACAGTGGAGAGGCTTGGGCGCCGCACACGTCTAAGAGATTGTCATCGGTTGTGTGGCGCACCCCCTCCCCTCTCATACATATAGGTGGGGGACGGGAGGCATCCAAGAGGCGCCCCAAGGGTGGATGGCCAGCCCCCTTGGGCTCCTACCCTCTAGCCCCCCCTTTCCTTGTTTGCCTGCGGGGGAGGCAGGAGGGGTAGCGCCCCCCCCCCCCCCATTTCCTTCCTCTTAGGTGGAGGGAAGCAAAGAGGAGCTAGCCCTCCCCTTTCCATCCATAGGGTCGGCGGCAAAGGGAGGGGCGCGCTAGCCCCTTGTGGGATGGTGTGTTCCCCCCTCTTGGCCCATAAAGCCCATGAACCTCCCCGGGCTTCCCGGAACCCCTTCTAGTGATCTAATGACTACCCGATACACTCTGAGACCTTTCCAATGACAAAATAGCATTGTCCTATATATCAATCTTTACCTCCGGTCCATTTCGAAGCTCCTCGTCATATCCATGATATCATCTGGGACTCCGAACAACATTCAGTCACCGAATCACATAACTCATATAATATTATATCGTCAACAAACGTTAAGCACGCGGACCCTGCGGGTTCGACAATGATGTAGACATGGCCGAGACGCTTCTATGGTCAATAAACAATAGCGGAACCTGGATGCCCATATTGGTTCCTACATATTCTACGAAGATCTTTATCGGTCGAACATTATGGCAACATATGTAATTCCCTTTGTCTGTTGGTATGTTACTTACCTGAGATTCTATCGTCGGTATCTTCATACCAAGTTCAATCTCGTTACCGGAAAGTCTCTTTACTTGTTCCATAATGCATCATCTCATAAAAAACTCCTTAGTCACTTTGCTTTCAAGTTTCTTGTGATGTGTATTGCAGAGAGGGCCCAAAGATACCTCTCTGATACACGGAGTGACAAATCCTAATCTCGATCCATGCCAACTCAATAGACACCTTTGGAGATACCTGTAGAGCATCTTTACGATCACCCAGTTACGTTGTGATGTTTAATAGCACACAAGGTATTCCTCTGGTATCAGGGAGTTGCATGATCTCATAGTCGAAGGAATATGTATTTGACATTAAGAAAGCAATAGTAATAAACTGAACGATCATATGCTAAGCTAACAGATGGGTCTTGTTCATCACATCATTCTCCTAATGATGTGATCCCGTTATCAAGTGACAACACATGTCCATGGTTGGGAAACCTTAACCATCTTTGATCAATGAGCTAGTCTAGTAGAGGCTTTACTAGGGAGACATTATTTGTTTATGTATCCACACATGTATTTAAGTTTCCGATCAATACAATTCTAGCATGAATAATAAACCTTTATCATGAAGAAGGAAATACAACTTTATTATTGCCTCTAGGGCATATATCCATCATGGACGTCACCGCCACCTCCAGCTAGACCCTGGCAGGCTCGTGGACTCCAGCTTCGTCTTCCCTGCCGGTGTCCCTGCTGAGTCACGTCCCTCTGGTCCTAACAGGGTTGACCAGGGCATCGCCTAGCCGCTCCCTCCGTCTCCAGCCTCTTCTTCCTTGCCAGGGAGGCGCCCTCCCGATCTTGTCAGGTTGCGTCCCACTGGTCCTGACGGGCTCAGGCGCTCCTTTTGCCCTCTTTCCTTCTCAATGTAATTCCTAGGAGGAGGGGGACAAGAAAGGCATTACGAAGCCCTTATCTTTTTAAATCATAAAATGTAGGCACTTGCCAAATTTTAATCAAATTTATGTAATCCTTCATCCATGTTGATACTTGTATGATTTGTACTTGCTTGTCCACGTAATTTTGAAAAAAAAGAGCTTGTCAATACTTGTACGTGTACTTTAGACATACTGAAGGATGAGCCTTCAGTACTCTTTTGTAAGCAAAGTTTTCGGCAAAGTCATTTGCCGGCCTTTAACACAGCTGCTATCAAACCTCGTTTAGTGAGCTCATAAACGGGTTAGGAGCGCGACTAAAGGTTGATCCCTTGCCAATCTCCCCAAACACAGCTACAACCAACCTTGTCAAGTGGACTCGAGTCAAGGACAGGAGCGTGAATGATAGATGTGGCAAGGTTTCCTCATGTGCAAGTTCCTCATACATAGGTATAACATGGAATGATATGTAACAAATTGAACTAATCTCTCTTTGATGTTCTTCTTATCTTCTTATATATATAAGAGAGGGTTGTCGGGAACCAAATGCACGGGCTTGCTTGCTTCTATCATCCTCCCGGGAAAATTGTTCATGATGAAATACTTCTGCTTTCATGAAAAGAAAATAGAGAAAGGGGATAGCACACGACCCTTTATAGGATGCCAGTCATCTTATCTAAAACCAGTGTAATCACAATAAGATTGTACTTAAGCAAACAAGAAATCATGCATGCAAGTTTTGTGAAAACACTTTGTTATATTCAGCTACGCACAGGGCCTGCATTACAAGTCCCGGAGACTATGCTTGTACAAAACAGGTTGTCAGGGCAAGGCCCGACAACTGTGCCTTATGGGTAGAACTTGTGAAGATGCTCAATATTCCATGAGTTTTGCATTGGGATACCATCCTCGGTCTCTAGACGGACTGCATCAGGTCTAGTGACACGTACTACCCAGTAAGGCCTTCCCACTTTGGCGTCAACTTGTTTGCACCCTTGTAGATTGGACGCGCCTAAGGACAAGGTCGCCTTCATCAAGGCTCCGGGTGTGAACCTTGTGGCTATGATAGCGGCGCAGGGCTTGCTAGTATTGTGAAGCACGTGCAGCTGTCTAGAGACAATATTCCTCGTGGAGCATGGCATCATCATGCCGCAACTGCTCCTGTGCTACTTCATCATAGGCAAGTACTTGAGGTGACCTATATGTGAGTTTCATGGGGGGTACTGCTTCTGCATCATACATAGGGAGAAGGGAGTCTGGCCAGTAGCTCGATTTGGTGCCATGTTGATTGACCAAAGAACCATTGGCAACTCATCAAGCCAGTGCCAGCTGCATTTTCACAACTTATCAAAAGTTCTTGTCTTGAGCCCACGCAACACTTTAGCGTTCATCCTTTCAGCCTGTCTCTTGCTTCTAGGATGGGCAACGGAGGCAAAAGAGACCTTGATTCCAAGGCTCTAGATGTACTACATGAAGGCACGACTTGTGATTTGAGTGCCATTGTCAGTGATCACCCTGTTGGGTACTCCAAAACGACACACAAATCCTTTAAAGAACTTGATAGCTGATTGCACAATCACCTTCCTCACTGGCTCTACCTCGGTCCACTTTGTAAACTTGTTGATTGCCATGTACCAGAATTCAAAGCCCCCAGTAGCATGGGGAAAGGGGCCCAAGATGTGGAGCCCCCAGACCGCAAAAGGCCATGATAAAGGGATTGTTTGAAGGGCCTGTGCAGGTTGATGAATGTTCTTGGAATGGAACTGGCATGCTTCACATTTAGTGACGAGCTCAGTTGCATCCCGGAGGGCAGTGGGCCAAAGAATCCTTGTCAGAAAGTCTTCCTGACAAGTGCTCTTCATACTAGGTGTGATCCATGCACTCCTCCGTGTATCTCTGCCAATAGCGATAGTCCATCTTCCCGGATAATACATTTCATCTTCACACTATTCAGCCTCTTTCTGTATAGAGTGTCATCCACAAACTAGTACATACACGATTGGCAGGCCACCTTTTCATATTCCTCTGGGTCATTGGGAAGTTCTCTTATTTGCAGGAATTGGACTATATGTTGTGCCCATGCCGGAGCTTGTGGCTGGACGATAAGGACTAAAGGCATCTCCTCTGCTGAGGGGGCGCTAGCCTCAACAGCGAGAACTTGGGGTTCTACTGGAGGATGCTGCTCACCAACCAACATAGGGCTCCCCCCAGCAGCCTTCTCACCAGCGGCTCTAGGGAGCTCTGCCGGGAAATGCTTGTCGGTGTTCAGTTTTCTTCTTTTCCTGGCCAACGATGATGGGGAAACTTATGGTTGACTTAGGTGGAGTACAAAAGTTCCTGGTTCCATAGGGAGCTTCTGAGAAGCACACTTTGACAGGTGGTCAGAAATGATGTTCTCCGCACGGGGCACATGCTCTGTTTGCAGCCTGTCAAAGTGTTATTCCAACATTCTCACCTCTTTCACATATGCCTCCATCAGCGGGCTCATCCTTATTCACTTGCTTCACAATGAGCTAAGAATCACCACAGATGACTAGCTTCTTTATCCCCAATGCTATTGCAATCTTGAGGCCGGTAAGAAGCCCCTCATATTCTGCCATGTTATTGGTAGCATCCTCCCTGGGCAAGTGCATCTTGATAACACACTTGAGGTGCTCTCTGGTGGGTGCGACAAGCAGCACTCCAGCCCCGGCACCTTGTATCAAAAAAGCACCATCAAAGTACCTTACCCACTCCTTTGGGGTCTCCTTGCCGGGGAGGGCTGTTTCCGGCACCTCTTCATCAGGCGTTGGTGTCCATTCTGCAAGAGCTCTGCTTTGTATAGTTGTCGTGCTTTCAAACTTCAAAGCAGAACTTGATAGTTCTAGTGCCCACTCCATTGTCCTCTCGGTAGCCTCGGGGTTCCTCGGAATGCGTTGCAATGGAAGGCAAGTAAAAACTTTGATCTCGTGAGCTTGGAAGTAATGGCGCAGTTTCCTCGAGGGCATGAGAAGGCCAAATATCAACGTTTGCACCCCCAGAGTACCTTGACCTAGCCCCCATGTAGGAGGGAGCTGACAAAGCAACCTGGTCGTTGCACCGTTTTCTTGTTTGCTAACGCCTTCGAGTTATTAGCATCTACTTGTGTCCTTCCTTCTTTGTCAACGATGGGCCTTGCCGGGGGGGCTTGTCTCATCACTGGGCAGCTCTACTGCTCCGACTTCTCTACTACCTACTTCCCTCTGCACCACCAATGCAGCAGTAACCACTTGATTCGTTGTTGCCCAGTATAGCAGCAACGGTTCTTGTGGTCTAGGCGCGACCAAGGTTGGTGCAGAAGAAAGTTAGGTTTTTAAATCCCATAGTGCAACCTCTGCCTCTAGGGTCCATTTCATTGGGCCTACCTTCTTCAAAATTTTGAAGAACGACAAAGCACCTTCAGCGGACTTCGAAATGAACCTGCTCATTGCAGCAACGCAGCCAGCTAGACGCCTCACATCTTTGACGGTTTTCGGGCTTGTATCTGCCCCATTGCCTTGATCTTGTCGGGGTTAGCTTCTATCCCTCGCTAAGACACGAAAAATCCAAGAAGCTTGTCAGACGGAACGCCAAACATGTACTTCTCGGGGTTGAGCTTCCAGTTGATCTTGCGTAGATTTGCAAAGGTTTCTTCCAGATCTCTGATAAGTGTGGACTTGTCTCTGGTCTTGACCACTATGTCATCCATTTAGGCTTCTATGTTTTTGTGTAGCTGAGGTTCAAAACGATTCTGCACAGCCCTTGCGAACATAGAACCGACACTTTTTAGCCCTAAGGGCATGCGTACAAAACAGTATGTGCCACATGGGGTTATAAACATGGTTTTCTCTTGTGGTAACCGGAGTATGCATCAAGGAAAGAGAGAAAATCACATCCTGAAGTGGAATCGACGATCGGATCGATGCGCGGCAAGGGGAAAGGATCCTTTAGACATGCTTTGTTCAGGTCAGTAAAGTCAATGTAAAGTCTCCACTTCCCATTTGCTTTGCGCACCACCACCGGATTTGCTAACCATGTTGGGTGCAATACTCCTCTGCCCAAACCTGTTGCCTCTAGTTTCTTCATTTCTTCAACAATGAACTGCTACCGCTCCAATGCCTGCTTTCTAACCTTCTGCTTGACGGGACGGGCATGAGGGCAGACAGCAAGGTGGTGCTCGATTACCTCCCTGGGAACACCGGGGATGTCAAATGGTTGCCATGCAAACACATCAACATTCGCCCGTAGGAAGGCAACGAGCGCGCTTTCCTATTTGTCATCAAGGGTGGCAGTAATGGTGAAGGTACCATCGATGTCATCATGCCTCGGCAGAACCTTCTTCATTGTAGAGGGAGTAGCCTTGGGTTCTTACTAGCCGAACATTCCGGCAAGTCAATGTTGGGCGAGCGCACTCCAAAGAGGCATGCTTCCCAGGGTCCTTGTCAGTGTCCTTACTAGCTTTCCTACCCTTATTTCCTTCCTTGGCAGGAGCCGAGGCCTCGATGGCCTCTGCTGCTACCACATCTTTGTACATCTTATCGATGCATATAACTGCATCCTTCTTATCCGACGGGATGGAAATGACTCCTATTGGCCCTGGCATCTTCAAGGTGTTATGTGCGTAATGGGATGCCGCCATGAACTTGGACAAAGCTGGATGACCAAGGATCGCGTTGAATGGCAGGGGAAGCTTGACAATGTCAAACACAACTTTCTCAGTCTTGTGGTTCAGTTCCCCGCCAAACATCACCAGCAATGTAATATTTCACTTAAGTTGGGTTCTTCCTTGGTTGATTCCTTGGAATGTGCCAGTCCTCTTGAGGTCCTTGTCAGGAATTTGGAGTTTCTTAATCACATCAAGGAAACTCAAATTCAACCCTGCCCTGCCGTCAACGAGCATCTTTGTGACCTTGAGGTTGCGGATTGTTGGTGAAACCTACAACGGAGAGCATCCGACCGCAGTGTTGCGATCTGGGTGGTCCTCAACATCAAAGATGATGTCAGGACCCCGATCCTAAGTCACACTGATCTAGCATGTAACACATCATATCACTTTGCAGCCTCGCGCACGGTATTCCCACGGGTGCCACCTTACCTGGTCCAGGACCGTTTGCGCCTTTGGGCTCACGTACATGATTGTGTCGCTAACATCCATATGACAGAACCCAGGCCGACATGACTAGTCGTAAACCCAAGGTGGCACAAACTTACAGGGACATGCATACATAACCCAGCAACAAACGTGTCGATCATCAATCTATGAACCCAAGTCGTAGCAAGCTACAAGGACTTAAAGGAACAACGCGTGACATTTCCCCGAAGGGACACACACAGGAATGAAGAAGGATACATGACGGCCATCCTAAGTGTTCCGAAGCAGTAGCGAACTACCATGGCTCAGTGGAAGCACTAGGAGACATTTCCCCATAAGGAAGGCTACCAAGAATAAAAAACTAGGTGTCGGATCCCACACATAGCAATACACGTTACACGTACGCATAACATGCAATTATGTGTTGCACAACATGGAATCACAACATAACTCAACAACTCATATAGATAAAGGCTTAGAAGAGCCATCATAGCATTTATTACAAACAGGGGTCACATGACCCAACATACAGAGCATACAAGCAACGGAAGCATAACATGTCTGAGTACAGACAACTACAAATGAAAAAGGCTGAGGAGCCTAACTATCTATAAGACCCTCCCAAGGGTACAAGATCGTAGCTAAGGTAACAAGCTACTTGTCGAAGTCCACGTGGAAAACTAGTGAAACCGAAGTCTGTTCTGCAAAAACATAAATTAAGCAATGTGAGTACAAAGGTACTCAGCAAGACTTACATCAGATCCTATCATACATGCATTAGTATCAAGAAGGCAATGAGGAGTTTAGTTGCAACAAGCCAGCTTTGGCTCAGTGGCTATCCTATTCTATGACTACGAGTAACTTCTTTGAGGTGAGATGGCACACACGAGTCCACTAATCACCACACAATACACTACTATGGATTCTTTCCCATCTCCCTACGAGAGGGCCATCCATAGCACTCACACTTGTCTTGAACATTTTTGAGTATCCACGTCAAGTTGTCTATGTACCACGTAAGCATCCAAGAAGTCCATAACCGCAGACCCGGCTATTCTAATAGATCATGTTCACCCTGCAGGGGTGTACTTCTTCACACATGCTCTCGCCACTTACAGCCATGTACACATCATGTATCTCGGCAACCTTCAAGCGGAAGCCTGGCGAGGGTGTCGGCCACGACCTGACTAACCACGCAAGACCCTACTTCAGGTTTATCGCCTATTCGGGTTCTATCTACAAGGGAGTCCGGCCAAGGTTTCCATCACAGCCCCAAACAATGTGAGCAAGGTTCCCAAGCCCACCATCCTGGTGCCACTTGGTAGAATGTGCCACTGTGCCTAGTCTGTCCAAGTCCACCCTGCCGGGTGCCACTTGGTAGAAAAATAACACTACCTACAAACACCAGAAACTAGTTGCGACTCCTGGACAGAGATCAAGTTGGTTAATAAGTCAAGAAGGGCACTTAAGCATTCCAATGTGTGATAGTAGCTAGTCACTACTTAAAGTTTTGACCTCTCCAAACCCACTTTTATCAATTTTCTCAACAAGATTTTCACCCTCCACATTATTGGGATGCCTTCTAGCTAAAGTTGACACTCCTTCAGTCCTTTTATCATCAATATTAATTTTACTAAAAAAATAATAAATATAAGAAACACTAATAATTTTAAGATCTTCATCATTTTTATGGAAGCAATCACTAGAAAACGCTTTTTCTAAAAATTCTCTTTTAGCTCTAAGCATAGCGGCTCTTTTCCTACTTTCATCAATAGAAACAAATAAAGCTTTAGTTGATTCTTCGACCTTGGGCACAAAAAATTTCATCTTGAGATTTTCTACATCATGAGAAATTCTATCAATGCTTCTAAACATATCATCAATCTTATTCAACTTTTCTTCTATTGTAGCATTGAAAACTTTTTGAGTATTGCTAAATTCTTTATTATTATTCTCAAGATCAAAGGTGTTCCTATTATTATTATATGAAGGATTATCATAGGAATTACCATAATTATTAGAGGAATTAATAGGAAAAGGTCTAGGATAAAAATTACCTCTATAAGCATTGTTATTGAAATTGTTTCGCGAGATAAAATTCACATCTACGGCATCACTATTTTTTTCAATCAAAGTAGACAAAGGCACATCATTAAAATCAATAGGAGCACTTTTATTAGCAACCAATTTCATAAGAGCATCAACTTCCACACACAAAGAAGAAATTTCTTCAACCGAATTAAATTTTTTCACTACAAAAAAAAAGACACATCCGTGACATTTTGGGCCGAATGAATTTTTTTTCTGTCATACATATGACACTTCTATGATGATAATTGTGACAAAACCCGGTATCATCATAGATGTGGTGGGCTCCTACTTCTATGACAAAAAATCATGACAGAAATGGGCTTTTCATCCTGGGTGGGCCGGAAACGCAACTGCATGACATTCTTTGGACCGTCCATGACGGAAAAAACCGTGGTAGAAGCAAGGGGGAGGAAAATTTCGGGGAGTTGCCGGTTACGGTGGGAGGTCAGGGGCCGAGCGATGCACGTTTCTCTCATACACGTGCGAGGCGTTGGCTCTAACTGAACCCGAGCGAGGCGTTGGGCTCTAACTGAACCCAAGCGATTGCACTGCAGGCTACGCGTTACTGAACCCGAGCGATCGATCGATGGCTGTTAACTAAACCCGATCGAGCAATTCCTTCGCTACTACTGCTAACTGAAGCCGATCGATTG
>NC_041391.1:324452144-324495146 GCF_002162155.2 Triticum dicoccoides | reverse complement strand
TTGCCTCTGGATGAATAGGACCTCGTGGTGTGGATGGCTAGATGAACAGTAGACGGTGGAGGGGTGGCTATGGAGGGGTGGTTGAACAGGACCCCGTGGTGTGGAGGGCTGGATGAACAGTAGACGGTGGAGGGGTGCTCGTGGAGGGGTGGTTGAATGGTAGCTGGTGGAGTAGCGCGCGGTGGAGGCTGGATGAACAGGAGCCCGTGGAGGCTGGAGGAGGTCGACGGTAGCCCGTGGAGGCTGGAGGAGGTCGATGGTGGAGATGAACAGTATCCCGTGGAGTCCCGTTTTGCGGTACGCCACACCCCTCCCGATGAACAGGACCCCCGTTTCGACCGTAGCGCTCCAACACAAGTCTGTTTCGTCCGTTTTACGGTACACCACATCCGTCCCGATCAACAGGACCCCCGTTTCGACTGTAGGAGGTCTGTTTCATTAGTTTTGCGGTACGCCACACCCCTCCCGATCAACATGACCCCCGTTTCGACCGTAGGAGGTTCGTTTCCTACATTTTGCGGCACGCTACACCCCTCCCGATCAACAGGACCCCGTTCTGAACATAGGAGGTCTGTTTCCTCCGTTGTGCGGTACGCCAGGCCTCGTTTCCATCGCCTGTTCCGTCCAAGCCCTCCCGATGAACACGACCATGCATTCCGTTCTGACCCAGCCGGTTGGCTCCCCATGAACACGACGACGACGCTGTTTCTCCGTTCCGACCCAGCCATGTACGTATGCGCGAGTAGGCGTTCGAGACCCTGCCCGTATGTATGTACGTGGCCGTATTTTCTTTCTTGCACCCTCGCTGATGTACATACGTGTACATGCTACGTGCGCGCCTCTACTACGACACGTGCGCGCCTCTACTACGACATGTGCGCGCCTCTACATCGACCAGTATGTACGTACACGTTCGCGACCGGAATGACAATGCTACGTACGCTTCGACCAGGTGGGTCCCGACTGTCAGGCACTTCCTTGCCTGCGAAGATGTAGCTCGTGGGTCCCAGCAGTCAGGGGGGCGAATCGTTTTGTTTTTTTTTTGCCCGGACGCACTTCCTTGTGTGCGAAGATGTAGCTGGTGGGTCCCAGCAGTCAGGGGGGCGAATCGTTTTTTTTGCCCGGACGCACTTCCTTGCGTGCGAAGATGTAGCTGGTGGGTCCCAGCAGTCAGGGGGACGAATCGTCTTTTTTGCCCGGACGCACATCCTTGCGTGCGAAGGTGCAGCTGGTGGGTCCCAGCAGTCAGGGGGGAAACGTTTTTTCGCGAAATACGGTGGCCCGTCCGGTGGGTCCCCGCTGTCAGGTGGAGGAATAATTATTTTCCGCGTAATAAGGAGGCACTTCCTTGCTGCGGCCGTGGACCCAGCTGTCAGCCTCTCCACATACAGTCCACGTCCGATGGAAGTCGTTCCTTGACCACGTTGACCACGCCGCGCCGAGAGCACCAAGGCGGTGGACGACGGCGAGGCCTAGGAAGGGGACGACTGGAAGCCGGGGAAGACGCGATAGTGGAAGCCCGCACGGAGAGGAGTACGAGGGTTCATTGGTTCGGCTGCGGTGTGAGGTTGCCGTCGCCGCAGGGCCTGGCCAGCGGTGGGAATAGTAGGGGGCGGTGAGGCCTCCGCGGCAACACATCCGGCCATGGGAAGCAGGAGCATGCGGCACGATCGGCGCTGCTTTGAGCGGCTGGAGCAAGAAGACGAGAGGTTGAAGAAGCACTATGGCCGTTGGATGGATATCGTACGGTCACTGGAGCTAGAATCGTTTATATTGACTAAGTTGACAAAGCCCTCCGTCCCCGTCAACTTAGTAGGCTCACAAGTCAGCCTCCCACCAAGGTGGGTCCCAGCTAGCAGGGGGTATTCATTTTTTGTGCGTAATAAGGAGGCACTTCCGGTGGGTCTGAGCTGACAGCAGGGGGAACCTTGTTTTCGCGAAATATGGTGGCCCGTCGGGTGGGTCCCAGCAGTCAGGGGCAAACATTTTTTTCGCAAAATACTGGTGGCCCGTCTGGTGGGTCCCTGCTGTCAGGTGGAGGAATAATTATTTTCTGCGTAATAAGGAGGCACTTCCTTGCGGCTGTCGTGGACCCAGCTGTCAGCCTCTCCACGTACAGTATTCTTCCGATGGAATTTGGTCATTGACCACATTTACCACGTCGCGCCGAGAGCACCATGGTGGTGGATGATGGCGAGGCCTAGGAAGGGGACGACGCGGAGCCGGGGAAGATGCGGCAGTGGATGCCCACGCGGAGAGGAGTACGAGGGTTCACTGGTTCGGCTGCGCTGCCGTCGCCGCAGACTAACAGGGGGTGTGGGTGAGTGGAGTGGAGGGATGGCCTGGCCAACGGTGGGAGTAGTATGGGGGCAGTGAGGCCTCCGCGGCAGCACAGCTGGCCACGGGAGGCAGGAGCACGCGGCATGACCGGCGCTGCTTTAGGCGGCTGGAGCAAGAAGACCAGAGGTTGAAGAAGCACTACGGCCGTTGGATGGACATCATACGGTCAGTCGAGCTAGAATCGTGCATATTGACTAAGTTGACAAAGCCCTTCGTCCCCGTCAACTTAGTAGGCCCCATCAACTTAGTGGACATCGTACGGGGAGTATTCATTTTTTTGGGCGTAATAACGAGGCACTTCCTTGCGTGCAAAGATATAGCTGGTGGGTCCGAGCTGTCAGCGGCGGTAACATTTTTTTTCGCGAAATACAGAGGCCCTTTCGGTGGGTCCCAGATGTCAGGTGGAGGAATCATTATTTTGCACATAATAAGGAGGCATTTCCTTGCATGCAGCCATGGACCCAGCTGTCAGCCTCTCCACGTACAGTCCACTTCAGATGCATGTTGGTCGTTGACCACGTTGACCACGCCATGCCGAGAGCACCAGGACGGTGGACGACGGCGAGGCCTAGGAAGGGAACGACACGGAGGCAGGGAAGACTCGATAGTTGTTTCCCACGAGGAGGGGAGTACGACTGTACGAGGGTTTACTGGTTCGTCTGCCGTCGCCGGAGAATAACAGCAGGTGTGGGACTGTGGGTGAGTAGAGGGATGGCTAGGCCAGCGATGGGAGTACGGTGGGGCAGTGAGGCATGCGCGGCAGCATAGCCGGCCACGGGGAGGAGGGAGCAGGTAGTCTCGGTGGCGCTTGTTTGAACGGCTGGAGCAGGAAGAGTAGAGATTGAAGAAGCATGACGCCCGTTGGATGGACATCCAACAGTATACAGGCCATCTGTGGAAAGCCTCAAATCTGTGGAAAACAGCATACAGCCCATCTGCCATTATTTCAAATAGTTTACAGCCCATTTGCTAATTCTTACGGGTTTTTTGGAGCCCATATTCTTTTTCTTAGCATTACATCCCATATTGTGGCCATGGTTAAAAAAAATATACGAAATTTTGCATATGTCGGTGCGGTCTGAACTATTTTTAATCCCGAAATTTCGAGTCACATTCAGACTGATTTTAAAAATAAATGTATATCAATATAAAATCCAATAAATTTTCCACGCATAAAAATCAATTCAATTTAAAATCTCAGAATGAAAAAAAGATATTTGAAACTAATTGCCAGTTTGGTGTGTTTTAAAAATGTACAGCCTATTTCTCATTACTCATAGGCCATTTTCTCGGCCAGCCGAATGAAGCTCTCCTCGTCTTGAAAGATTTGCAGCCCAACAGGCCTGATAAAGTGACTTACTTGACAAATCACAAAAAACTGGGCTAGCCATTTTCAGAAAGAAAAAAAACTACTGGGCTGGTCTGTGGTAAACATAAAAGAAAAGGCTGTCTAGACAGGCCTGAGTGTCCCGCACAGTCCAGTTGACACCCTGCTTCCATCTCAAAAACAAATTAGATAAATACCACTCCAATTATGGTGATTCATAAAAATGCCACTGCAATTTCCAAACTTTGAAAAATGCCACTGCAATTTTTGCAAACATTGAAAAACGCCACTGCAGTTTGCAAACTTTGAAAAACGCCACTCCAGACTTCGAAAAATGCCACTAGAAATGGCATGAAATGGCATTTTTCAAAGTTTGGAAATTGCAGTGGCATTTATCGGAGGCATTTATCAAATTAACCCAAAACAAAAATAACTGGGCGAGCTGCTGGGTCCCTGGTGTCAGCCGCTCGTTGTGCAATTCTCTCGTTTATTGACTACGTTGACAATGGCATGGGACCCAGATGTCAGAAATCCACTTGGAGGAGCCATTTTTTTATTGGCTTGAAATAAGGAGGCACTTGCTTGCGTACTGCCATGACCTTGGCGGGTCCCTGCTGTCATCCTCTCCACGTACAATCATCTCCTGATTGTGTACGCGTCAACTTGCTAGGCCCACAAGTCAGCCTCTAAACCCGTGGAGGACAAATACAACCCATTTAAAAAAATAACAGCCCATTCCGTACGTTCAAACGGAAAGTTCAACATCCAGCGCAAAGTAACAGGACTGATCAACATATAGAGTATTGAACTTCCATGTTGACAACCATCATAGCCAAGTTAACTATCTATTCCCACTAGACAAGTACTAACTTACTCTTAGCTAACTAGACGATGCCGGCCGCCATCTGTGGTACACGCTAAACACCGGCACCGGCGTCCTGCGCCTCACCTCAGACTTGCCAGAGGTGCGATAGGGCGCGTTGCTCGTGCGCGTTGGCCCTTTCCATGCCGGCATGGTCCACCGAAGCTTTGGCTTCCAAGCGGGAAACCCACTTGACGAGCTGGTAGTAAAAATCGGCGTCGCGAACGCGTGCGTGCCCGACAGCCTCCAGGGCTATTTGCCAGGTACCGGCCTCCACGTAGTCGGCCCAATTGCGGGCGCTCTGCTCGCGACTCAGAGCGTCGGTGTGCTGCTGCTCCATGTCCCGCTGGCGGCGCAAATCGGCGATATGCTGCTCCTCCGCCAGGCGGTCGCGCTCCAACAACTCCTGCTCCTCCACCATGTGGTCGCGCTCCAACAACTCCTCGCTCTGTGCATTGCCATCTAAAGACAGATAGAATGCCTCCTCCCTCCGTCTGCCTTCCGGTGAAAAACCGAACACTAGTTCAGGCAGCGACCGCCTCCGGCGTCGCCTACCACGGACGGGCAGGGGCATGGCGGACATGGCGAGCGACGTCGGGACGGTGGGGGCTTATGAGGATATGGCGAGTTGGGTCACTGTGGCACCGGAGAAGGCCGGGAAACAGTACTTGTAGGGGGAAGGTAGGCGACGGTCATCGGAATTCAATACATAATGGCTTAGCGCGCCAGCTTGCCATGGAAAACTAGGGAAACTGAAATTATGACAGTGAAGGAAATATGCCCTAGAGGCAATAATAAAGTTATTATTTATTTCCTTATATCATGATAAATGTTTATTATTCATGCTAGAATTGTATTAACCGGAAACATAATACATGTGTGAATACATAGACAAACATAGTGTCACTAGTATGCCTCTACTTGACTAGCTTGTTGATCAAAGATGGTTATGTTTCCTAACCATAGACATATGTTGTCATTTGATTAACGGGATCACATCATTAGGAGAATGATGTGATTGACTTGACCCATTCCGTTAGCTTAGCACTTGATCGTTTAGTATGTTGCTATTGCTTTCTTCATGACTTATACATGTTCCTGTAACTATGAGATTATGCAACTCCCGTTTACCGGAGGAACACTTTGGATGCTACCAAACGTCACAACATTACTGGGTGATTATAAAGGAGTACTACAGGTGTCTCCAAAGGTACATGTTGGGTTGGCGTATTTCGAGATTAGGTTTTGTCACTCCGATTGTCGAAGAGGTATCTCTGGGCCCTCTCGGTAATGCACATCACTATAAGCCTTGCAAGCAATGTAGCTAATGAGTTAGTTACGGAATGATGCATTACGAAACGAGTAAAGAGACTTGCCGGTAACGAGATTGAACTAGGTATTGAGATACCGACGATCGAATCTCGGGCAAGTAACATACCGATGACAAAGGGAACAAAGTATGTTGTTATGCGGTTTGACCGATAAAGATCTTCGTAGAATATGTAGGAGCCAATATGGGCATCCAGGTTCCGCTATTGGTTATTGACCAAGAATATTTCTAGGTCATGTCTACATAGTTCTCGAACCCGTAGGGTCCGCATGCTTAAGGTTTCGATGACAGTTATATTATGAGTTTATGAGTTTTGATGTACCGAAGGAGTTCGGCGTCCCGGATGAGATCGGGGACATGACGAGGAGTCTTGAAATGGTCGAGACGTAAAGATCGATATATTGGACGACTATATTCGAAGTTTGGAAAGGTTCCGAGTGATTCGGGTATTTTTTGGAGTACCGGAGAGTTACGGGAATTCACCGGGGAGTATATGGGCCTTATTGGGCCATACGGGAATAGTGGAGAGAGGTCAAAAGGAAGGAGGCCTGCGCCCCCCTGGTCCGAATTGGACAAGGGGCGCAGCCCCCCTTTCCTTCTTCCTCTCCCCCTCTTTCCCCCTCTCCTACTCCAACAAGGGAGGTGGAATCCTACTAGGACTAGGGAGTCCTAGTAGGAATCCACACTTGGCGCACCCCCTCCTAGGGCCGGCCACCTCCCCCCTTGCTCCTTTATATACGGGGGCAAGGGGGCATCCCATGACACACAAGTTGATCTACGGATCGTTCCTTAGCCGTGTGCGGTGCCCCCCTCCACCATATTCCACCTCGGTCATATCGTCGCGGAGTTTAGGCGAAGCCCTACGCCGGTAGAGCATCATCATCGTCACCACGCCGTCGTGCTGACGGAACTCATCCCCGAAGCTTTGCTGGATCGGAGCCCGGGGATCGTATCGAGCTGAACGTGTGCTGAACTCGGAGGTGCCGTACATTCAGTACTTGGATCGGTCGGATCGTGAATACGTACGACTACATCAACCGTGTTGTCATAACGCTTCCGCTTACGGTCTACGAGGGTACGTGGACAACACTCTCCCCTCTCGTTGCTATGCCATCATCATGATCTTGCGTGTGCGTAGGAATTTTTTTTGAAATTACTACGTTCCCCAACAGTGGCATCCGAGCCTAGGTTTTATGCGTTGATGTTATATGCACGAGTAGAACACAAGTGAGTTGTGGGCGATACAAGTCATACTGCTTACCAGCATGTCATACTTTGGTTCAGCGGTATTGTTGGATGAAGCGGCCCGGACCGACATTATGCGTACGCTTACGCGAGACTGGTTTTACCGCCGTGCTTTGCACACAGGTGACTAGCGGGTGTCTGTTTCTCCAACTTTAGTTGAACCGAGTGTGGCTACGCCCGGTCCTTGCGAAGGTTAAAACAGCACTAACTTGACGAACTATCGTTGTGGTTTTGATGTGTAGGTAAGAACAGTTCTTGCTCAGCCCGTAGCAGCCACGTAAAATTTGCAACAACAAAGTAGAGGACGTCTAACTTGTTTTTGCAGGGCATGTTGTGATGTGATATGGTCAAGACGTGATGAGATATAAGTTGTTGTATGAGATGATCATGTTTTGTTGAAGTTATCGACAACTGGCAGAAGCCCTATGGTTGTCTCTTTGTTGCATAAGATGCAAGTGCCAAATAATTGCTTTACTTTATCACTATGCGATAGCAATAGTTGCAAGAGCAATAGTTGGCGAGACGACCATGTGACGACACATTGATATAGATCAAGATGATGAAGATCATGGTGTCGTGCCGGTAACGATAGAGATCATGACAGTACTTTGGAGATGGAGATCAAAGGCGCAAGATGATCATGGCCATATCATGTCACATATTTTGATTGCATATGATGTTTATCTGTTATACATCTTATTCTGTTTTGTTTGACGGTAGCATTTTAGGATGATCTCTTAGTAATTATCAAGAAGTGTTCTCCCTGAGTATGCACCGTTGCGAAAGTTCTTCGTGCTGAGACACCACGTGATGATCGGGTGTGATAGGCTCTACGTTCAAATACAACGGGTGCAAAATAGTTGCGCACGCGGAACACTCAGGTCAAACTTGATGAGCCTAGCATATACAGATATGGCCTCGGAACACGGAGACCGAAAGGTCAAGCGTGAATCATATAGTAGATATGATCAACATAGTGATGTTCACCGTTGAAACTACTCCATCTCACATGATGATCGGACATGGTGTAGTTGATATGGATCACGTAATCACTTAGAGGATTAGAGGGATGTCTATCTAAGTGGGAGTTCTTAAGTAATATGATTAATTGAACTTTAATTTATCATGAACTTAGTCCTGGTAGTATTTTGCAAATTATGTTGTAGATCAATAGCTTGCGTTGTCGCTTTCATATGTTTATTTTGATATGTTCCTAGAGAAAATTGTGTTGAAAGATATTAGTAGCAATGATGCGGATTGGATCCGTGATCTGAGGTTTATCCTCATTGCTGCACAGAAGAATTATGTCCTTAATGTACCGCTAGGTGACAGACCTATTGCAGGAGCAAATGCAGACGTTATGAACGTTTGGCTAGCTCAATATGATGACTACTTGATAGTTTTGTGCACCATGCTCAACGGCTTAGAATCGGGACTTCAAAGACGTTTTGAATGTCATGGACCATATGAGATGTTCCAGGAGTTGAAGATGATATTTCAAGCAAATACCCGAGTTGAGAGATATGAGGTCTCCAACAAGTTCTATGGCTAAAAGATGGAGGAGAATCGCTCAACTAGTGAGCATGTGCTCAGATTGTCTGGGTACTACAATCTCTTGAATCAAGTGGGAGTTAATCTTCCAGATAAGATAGTGATTGACATAATTCTCTAGTCACCATCACCAAGTTAGTAGAACTTTGTGATGAACTATAGTATGCAAGGGATGACGAAAACGATTCCCGAGCTCTTCGTGATGTTGAAATCGATGAAGGTAGAAATCAAGAAAGAGCATCAAGTGTTGATGATTGACAAGACCACTAGTTTCAAGAAAAGGGCAAAGGGATAGAAAGGGAACTTCAAGTAGAATGACAAGCAAGTTGTCACTCCCACGAAGAAGCCCAAAGCTGAACCAAAGCCTAAAACTGAGTGCTTATACTGCAAAGGAAATGGTCACTGGAAACGGAAATACCCTGAATATTTGGTGGATAAGAAGGATGGCAAACTAAACAAGGGTATATTTTATATACAGATTATTGATGTGTACCTAACTAGTGTTTATAGTAACCCCTGAGTATTTGATACTTGTTCGGTTGCTAAGATTAGTAACTCGAAACAGGAGTTATAGAATAAACAGAAACTAGTCGAGGGTGAAGTGACGATGTGTGTTGGAAGTGGTTCCAAGATTGATATGATCATCATCGCACACTCCTTTTGGGATTAGTGTTGAACCTAAATAAATGTTATTTGGCGTTTGCGTTGAGCATGAATATGATTTGATCATGTTTATTGCGATACGGTTATTCATTTAAAATCAGAGAATAACTGTTGTTCTGTTTAAATGAATAAAACCTTTGATGGTCATACACCCAATGAAAATAGTTTGTTGGATCTCGATCGTAGTGATACACATATTCATAATATTGATGCCAAAAGATGCAAAGTTGATAATGATAGTGCAACTTATTTGTGGCACTGCCGTTTGGGTCATATCGGTGTAAAGCGCATGAAGAAACTCCATAAAGATGGATTTTCGGAATCACTTGGTTATGAATCATTTGATGCTTGCGAACCGTGCCTTTTGGGCAAGATGACTAAAACTCCGTTCTCCGAAACAATGGAACGAGCTACTGACTTATTGGAAACAATACATACCGATGTATGCGGTCGAATGAGTGTTGATGCTCGTGGCAAGTATCGTTATTTTCTAACCTTTACAGATGATTTGAGCAGATATGGGTATATCTACTTGATGAAACATAAGTCTGAAATAGTTGAAAAGTTCAAAGAATTTCAGAGTAAAGTGGAAAAATCATCGTAACAAGAAAAATAAAGTTTCTACGATCTGATCATGGAGACGAATATTTGAGTTACGAGTTTGGTCTTCAATTAAAACAATGTGGAATAGTTTCACAGCTCACGCCACCTGGAACACCACAACGTTATGGTGTGTCCGAACATCGTAATCATACTTTACTAGATATGGTGCGATCTATGATGTCTCTTATCAGTTTACCACTATCGTTTTGGGGTTATGCATTAGAGACAGCTGCATTCACGTTTAATAGGGCACCATCTAAATCCGTTGAGACGACACCGTATAAACTATGGTTTAGCAGTAAACCTAAGCTGTCGTTTCTTAAAGTTTGGGGTTGCGATGCTTATGTGAAAAAGTTTCAGCATGATAAGCTCAAACCCAAATCGGAGAAGTGCATCTTCATAGAATACCCAAAGGTAACTATTGGGCACACCTTCTATCACAGATCCGAAAGCAAGTTTCGTTGCTAAGATGGATCCTTTCTAGAGAAGAAGTTTCTCTCAAAAGAAGTGTGTGGGAGGAAAGTAGAACTTGATGAGGTAATTGTACCT
This sequence comes from Triticum dicoccoides, assembly GCF_002162155.2. Taxonomy (NCBI): domain Eukaryota; kingdom Viridiplantae; phylum Streptophyta; class Magnoliopsida; order Poales; family Poaceae; genus Triticum; species Triticum dicoccoides. The sequence goes on along the minus strand of NC_041391.1, from coordinate 324,484,676 downwards.
TCTCCCTTATTGGAAAGTAGTTCATCACAGAAATCAGTTCCAGTGATTCCTACACCAATTAGTGAGGAAGTTAATGATGATGATCATGAAACTTCAGATCAAGTTGCTACCAAACCTCGTAGGTCTTCCAGAGTAAGATCCGCACCAGAATGGTACGGTAATCATGTTCTGGAAGTCATGTTACTAGACCATGATGAACCTACAAAATATGAGGAAGTGATGATGAGCCCAGATTCCACGAAATGGCTTGAGGCCATAAAATTTGAGATATGATCCATGTATGAGAACAAAGTATGGACTTTGATTGACTTGCTCGATGATCAGCAATCCATGTTAAATAAAAGGATCTTCAAGAGGAAGACGGACACTGATAGTAGTGTTACTATCTACTAAGCTCGACTTGTTGCAAAAGGTTTTCAACAAGTTCAAGGTGTTGAATACGATGAGATTTTCTCACTCGTATCGATGCTTAAGTCCGTCTGAATCATGTTAGCAATTGCCACATTTTATGAAATCTGGCAAATGGATGTCAAAACTGCATTCCTTAATGAATTTTTAAACAAGAGTTGTATATGATGCAACCAGAAGGTTTTGCTAATCCTAAAGGTGCTAACAAAATGTGCAAGCTCCAGCGATCCATCAATGGACTGGTGCAAGCATCTCGGAGTTGGAATATACGCTTTGATGAGTTGATCAAAGCATATGGTTTTATACAGACTTTTGGAAAGACCTGTATTTACAAGAAAGTGAGTTGGAGCACTACAACATTTCTGATAAGTATATGTGAATGACATATTGTTGATCGGAAATAATGTAGAATTATTCTACAAAGCATAAAGGAGTGTTTGAAAGAAGTTCTTTCAAAAGAAAGACTTCAGTAAAGCTACTTACATATTGAGCATCAAGATCTATTGAGATAGATCAAGACGCTTGATAAGATTTTCAATGAGTACATACCTTGACAAGATTTTGAAGTAGTTCAAAATGGAACAGTCAAAGAAAGAGTTCTTGCCTGTGTTGCAAAGGTATGAAATTGAGTAAGACTCAAATCCCGACCACAGCAGAAAATAGAAAGAGAATGAAAGTCATTCCCTATGCATCAGTCATAGGTTCTATAAATGTATGCTATGTTATGGACCAGGCCTATTGTATACTCTGCCCTAATTTGGCAAGGGAGTACAATAGTGATCTAGGAGTAGATCACTGGACATTGGTCAAAATTATCCTTAGTGGAATAAGGATATGTTTCTCGATAATGGAAGTGATAAAAGAGCTCGTCGTAAAAGTTACAACGATACAAGCTTTTACACCGACCAGATGACTCTAAGTCTCAATCTGGATACATATTAAAAGTGGGAGCAATTAGCTAGAGTAGCTCCGTGCAGAGCATTGTAGACATAGAATATTTGCAAAATACATACGGCTCTGAATGTGACAGACCCGTTGACTAAACTTCTCTCACAAGCAAAACATGATCATACCTTAGTACTCTTTGGGTGTTAATCACATAGCGATGTGAACTAGATTATTGACTCTAGTAAAACCCTTTGGGTGTTGATCACATGACGATGTGAACTATTGGTATTAATCACATACAGATGTGAATATTGGTGTTAAATCACATGGTGATGTGAACTAGATTATTGACTCTAGTGCAAGTGGGAGACTGAAGGAAATATGCCCTAGAGGCAATAATAAAGTTATTATTTATTTCCTTATATCATGATAAATGTTTATTATTCATGCTAGAATTGTATTAACCGGAAACATAATACATGTGTGAATACATAGACAAACATAGTGTCACTAGTATGCCTCTACTTGACTAGCTTGTTGATCAAAGATGGTTATGTTTCCTAACCATAGACATGTGTTGTCATTTGATTAACGGGATCACATCATTAGGAGAATGATGTGATTGACTTGACCCATTCCGTTAGCTTAGCACTTGATCGTTTAGTATGTTGCTATTGCTTTCTTCATGACTTATACATGTTCCTGTAACTATGAGATTATGCAACTCCCGTTTACCGGAGGAACACTTTGGGTGCTACCAAACGTCACAACGTAACTGGGTGATTATAAAGGAGTACTACAGGTGTCTCCAAAGGTACATGTTGGGTTGGCGTATTTCGAGATTAGGTTTTGTCACTCCGATTGTCGAAGAGGTATCTCTGGGCCCTCATCACTATAAGCCTTGCAAGCAATGTAGTTAATGAGTTAGGTACGGAATGATGCATTACGAAACGAGTAAAGAGACTTGCCGGTAACAAGATTGAACTAGGTATTGAGATACCGACGATCGAATCTCGGGCAAGTAACATACCGATGACAAAGGGAATGTAACGCCCCGAGACCGACGCTTCAGTTGCCCTTCCATTTATTTTAGTTGTTGTTGTGTGGGTTTTGTGTTTGTTGCATTATCATAATTGTTTTGCATATTTCATTCCTATATGTTTATTCCATGATCATGTTGAGTGCCTTGTCATATTTGCTTCCTGCTTCATGAACACCAATGTTTACATTGCATTGTGCCTTTTGTCATTTTGCATTTCATCATAATCACCATGTGCATCGCATTCTTCATGATGTTGTCTTGCTCTATGCATGTTGCATGTGACCAAACCCCTTGCTATGTCTCTCAAATCTACCCATGCATCAACACCTCCTTCTTCCTTCTTATTCCTTTCATTTTTGCTAGTGCCTTTTTCTGTCCTCCCTAAATGTTCATTATTTTCCTATAAATCCTGCTCATTGCCTACATGCTCTCTGCCAATTTTCGGCTCATATAAATATGTTTTGGTTGGGTTCAAAAATGGCTCAAGTTTGAATTCAATTCAAACTTGAATTATTTTTCTTCCTCTAAAAATTGCCAAACCAATTTTATTAAATCTTGCATGTTCCCAGGAGCATGAGGATATTCTTATATCTTCCAAATTCTCTCCCTAGCTCCCCCTTCTTTTCCTTTTCTGAAATTTGTTTATTATAAAAACAGAGAAAAGGGAAATGTCTTTTCCTTATCTGGGCGCTGCACTTGGGCCTTCCACTCACCTGCAGCTAGCATCAGTGGCCCAACAGCAGCCTCGCAGTGCAGCCCACCAGTCCTCCAGCACAGGGTCGTCCCCTACCTCTGTACGGCGCACATCCAGGGGCGCCACGTTGGCAGCCGGCTTGATTTGATGGCCGGGACAGCCTCCCTACCTCCTATAAATCATGCCCCGGTGCCCTAGGGTCTCTCCTATTTCCATTCCTCCCTCCTCCTCGTCTAGCCGCCGCAAGGTAAGCCACTCCACGCCCCTGTCGTCGCCATCGCCATGACCAGCCAAGATGAGCTCGAGCCCGGTGTAGCCAGCATCTCCCGGTCGTCGTCTTCCTCCGCAGCAAGTCCCACGACTCCGGCAACGTCTCCCCGCGACTCCCCGAGCCCGGATCGCCAAGTTCCTTGATGTCATCTTCGTCGTCTTCCTCTGCTTCACGGACCCGAGCAGCTCCGTCGATCATCACGTCGTCCCGCCGTCTCCGGTCACCCGCGACCGTGTTCAACTCCAGCATCACCCCCTCGGTGAGCAGTCGCTCCTCCCAGCCTCTCCTCGGTTCAATTCTGTCGCCTTAGTCGTCTTCCTGAGCCCGCCTATTCCATATCCGCCATGGATGGCCTCGAGTTCGTGCTTGTGTTCATGCCGTTGCTCTGCTCGTTGATTCACGCACGCCACCCTCTGCGCCGCAGCACCGCAGTCACAAGCCTCCCCATACCCACCTAGCGCATGTCGCCGTCTCTCGCCATGGCCGCGCCCGAGTCGAGCGCGAGCTCGTGCTTGAGGCTTTGCATGCACCTGGCCGCCCCTTGCTGCACCCACACATGCGCACATCCCACCACGGCCACCGCAAGCCTTTTCCGCACCCCCGCCGTTGTTCTGCTGCACCTGTAGCCGCTGCGTTGCTCGCCGTCGTCACCGGCAAGTTGCTGTGCATCCATGGCTCCTAGACCGGGCCTTTGCCCCATTCAAATAGTGTAGCGCCCCTCTCTGAACACAAGCATCACAGCTAGCGTAGTGGCTACTGTAGATCGGGCCAACACAGGAGGTCATGGGATCAAATCCCAGGTTCTCCCCAATTCTTTTGCCCCTGTTTTGTTTATTTTTTTAACCCAGTGTGCACACCCATAGCCGGTTGGGCCCGATTCCACTTCTGGGCCGCTGCACTCTAATGCCTCTGGCCCGTGCATATGTTTTTTTTTCAGTCTATGTATTTTTGCATTTTTCCAATGCATTCTTAATTACAGAAAATGCCCCCCTTTTGTATTGTTAATAACTAAATATGCATGCATCCAAATTAAACAAACTATATATCTAAAATGCTTAGAATTTTGTGTAGATTAATAATATGCCATTTTCATCCATGTTTAAAATGTTTAAAATGCTGTTTGTTTAAATTTGCTTAAATGCCATATTAAAATGATTTATTTCATAACTAAATAACCGTAGCTCCAATTTTAATAAACTTTATATGTAAATGGGGTGGAAAAATGCCTAGATTAACATGGTGCACTTTATGTTGCTGTTTAACAACATTAAAATTGTTTTTAGGGCAGAACAGTTCCGAATCTAAAATATGCATATGGGGATTTTCCGGAATTGTGGTTTGTTGGTTCCGGCCTCATTTAAACTTGCCTAAATAGTTAGTTTAATTATGTTTCACCCCTTGCCATGTTTAACAACATTTAATATTGTTTGGTAGCTTAAACGAGATTAAACTAAATAATTGATGTGGTGTTTCGTCAATATGCAACTCGTTGCATATTGAGCTCCACTTAATTTGTAGTGTGGTTTGTTGCACTTTGCCATGCCATGCCTCATTAAACCGGACATGCATCATACTTGATTGTGCATCATGACATGTTTATGTGATGGTTGTTTACCATGTTGTTTGCTTCTTTCCGGGTTGCTTCTCTCGTTAGCTTCGGTTTCGATTCCGGAGTTGTGAGGATTCGTTCAACCACTCCCGTTCGTCTTCTTCATGGACTCGTTCTTCTTCCTAGCGGGATTTCAGGCAAGATGACCGCTACCCTGGATCTCATTACTATCATTGCTATGCTAGTTGATTCGTTCTATCGCTATGTTGCGTTACCTATTTTTTGCTCATCAAGCCTCCCAAATTGCCATGAACCTCTAACCTTTGACACCCTTCCTTGCAAACCGTTGCTTGGCTATGTTACCGCTTTTGCTCAGCCCCTCTTATAGAGTTGTTAGTTGCAGTTGAAGTTGAAGATTGCTCCATGGTGAACAGGATTATGTTGGGATATCACAATATCTCTTATTTTATTAATGCATCTATATATTTGGTAAAGGGTGGAAGGCTCGGCCTTATGCCTGGTGTTTTGTTCCACTCTTGCCGCCCTAGTTTCCGTCATACCGGTGTTATGTTCCCGGATTTTGCGTTCCTTACGCGGTCGGGTGATTTATGGGACCCCCTTGATAGTTCGCTTTGAATAAAACTCCTCCAGCAAGGCCCAACATTGGTTTTACCATTTGCCTCACCTAGCCCTTTTTCCCTTGGGTTTCCGGAGCCCGAGGGTCATCTTTATTTTAGCCCCCCCGGGCCAGTGCTTGTCTAAGTGTTGGTCCAAATCGAGTGATGTCTGGCGCCCCCTGGGCAACCAGGGTCTATGCCAACCCGTCGTCTTGCTCATCCGGTGTGCCCTGAGAACGAGATATGTGCAGCTCCTATCGGGATTTGTCGGCACAGCGGGCGGTCTTGCTGATCTTGTTTTACCATTGTCGAAATGTCTTGTAAACCAGGATTCCGAGTCTGATCGGGTCTTCCTGGGAGAAGGTCTATTGCTTCGTTGATCACGAGAGCTTGTCATGGGCTAAGTTGGGACACCCCTGCAGGGTATAATCTTTCGAAAGTCGTGCCTACGGTTATAGGCAGATGGGAATTTGTTAATGTCCAGTTGTAGATAACTTGACACCAGATACGAATTAAAATGCATCAACCGCGTGTGTAGCCGTGATGGTCTCTTTTCGGCGGAGTCCGGGAAGTGAACACGGTTTTGGGTTATGTTTGACGTAAGTAGGAGTTTAGGATCACTTCTTGATCATTACTAGTTGACGACCGTTCCTTTGCTTCTCTTCTCGCTCTTATTTGCGTATGGTAGCCACCATATATGCTTAGTCGCTGCTGCAACCTCACCACTTTTCCCCTTCATTACCCCTTTAAGCTTTGCTAGTCTTGATACCCATGGTAATGGGATTGCTGAGTCCTCATGGCTCACAGATTACTACAACAACAGTTGCAGGTATAGGTTATGCGATGATCATGACGCGAGAGCGATGCTTGCTTGCGTTGAGTTCTTCTTCTGCTTCTTCAATCAGGGACAGGTTCCAGGTCGGCAGCCTGGGCTAGCAGGGTGGATGTCGTTTGAGTTTTTGTTTGTGTTTCATCCGTAGTCGGATGATGCTCTTATGTATTGTGATGATGTATTTGTGTGGCATTGTATGCCTTATGTATGTATCCCCATCTATTATGTAATGTTGATGTAATGATATCCACCTTGCAAAAGCGTTTCAATATGCGGTTCTATCCTTGGTGGGACCTTCGAGTCTCTTTAGGATAGTATCGCATATTGGGCATGACAAGTTGGTAATCAGAGCCTCGACCGACCATAGGAGCCCCCTTGATTGTTGGCCGTTCTTGAGTCTAGAAGAAAACTATTTTGAGTCTTAGGATTATATATATCGGAGAGTAGGAATTCTTTTTACTCCTCAGTCCCTTCGTCGCTCTGGTGAGGTCTCCTGACGTAGATGGTTTGACTCTCCTCTCCTCAAATTTCACTAATTTTTTTTAGGATCACGCGGGTATCTTGGAATCATTCCGATAGTCTTGTGATGAGAACATTGTTCTTGGTGCCTCCTGACATTTAGGGGTTGTGGCAGTGTCCCGGGAGTTGAGCTCCGAGGTGTTGTCGTCACAATTTTATCGTTGCAGTTCTGGAATACCTGAGTTTTGCTGACATCGAAAATCTCTTTTATGCAGTTGTTGGTGAGATAACCTCGACGCCACCCAGTACTGGGGAGTTCGGGAGTATTGCCATAACTCGTATAACGGATGCTTTTCGAAGGTTGAGGTACACGATTTCCGGAGTTTTCTTGGTTATGTGTTGACGGATGGATACAGCTGGATGTAGGTATTGTTAGTTTGGGTGAGATATATTGCTTCCCCTGTATCCCCAACACCAGATTGCATAACCAGAAAGTTTCGGGAGTTTTATAGGTGGGAATTCAAGTAGCTCTAGTTTTATCTTTCCAACAGACACATGATACGATATGGGATCTATCATATGTTTGTTTCCGGCTTATTTTCGCAAGCCAATCCTTTGTTTTGTTTTAATTGTGGTATACGAGTTGCTTCAATGTCAAGTGTTGATTCCATACCTTTCAAGCGGTGTTCTCATATTTCTATGGGAGTGCTAATCCTTCTTGATCATTGAGGTTGTCATGTTAATTCTTTTCCAACCGGTGCGCTTCTCTTCGAGATGATCCCATCATTCTCCCCATCCGCAGGATCAATTCTAAGTTTTCTCAATGGTGTTTGTTTCGTTCATCCCAAGTTGTCTTTGTTTTCCCCCACCCTCCCACCCTTTTCTTCAAGGACTCAGATATCTTAATCAAGTATCCATCTTATTGATGTGAAGTCTCTTCATTCTTTTCTTTCAATGTTCTTATCCGGTGATTTCCCATGAAGATGCTCAACAGTTTCAAGTTCATCATCCTTCATTGTTTTTTATTCTCCGGTGGATTAATTCAATCTTTCAGTGTTGATCATATTCCTTTCCTCGTGTCAAATGCTTTTTCATACCGGTGCACCTCTTAATCTTTCACTTCTCGCTATTCATTTGTTCTGGAGTGCTGAAGATATCTCAGAAGACTTGTGTTTCCATTCCCTATCTGTTCAAGTTATTTTGAGGTTGTTATCTCATTCAAGCCATTTAATTCAACCGGTGCAATCCCCCCTTTGAATCAATTGTTCAACGGTGTATCTTTTAGTGGGCCCTAACCCACAGGTCTTTTTCCAGGATCTTACCTGACTCTTCGAATTATCAGGAGCGATTCTCAAATTCATTTCCAAGTTTGACGTAAGAATGAATTTTCATCAGTCACATGCCTTCTCCAAGGTTGTTTTCAAATTCTGTTCATCTTTGGCTCAACCTTTCCTCTTTTAATTCTCCCGGAGTATCTCAACAATTCATGGTGGTTCTCATCTTCATTCTCAACATTTGAAGACCGAAGAAGGATTTCTCTTGAATCTTGCTCCATTCTCTTCAAGATTCATGGTTCTAGCTTCATGCTATCCTCATAATTGTTTTGATTGTGAGAATTTTTTTTTCATCCATCCGGAGCAATTCAAGAGTCTTTTCAGATTGATTCTCCATAGCCCATCATCTCAGAATTATTCATTCAAGCTTTCAGCTCTCGTTCTCCAAATCATACCGGTGCATAGTTCAAGTATTATCTAATCAGCTCGAGATCTCTGCGTTCACTTGTATCTAAATTCTCTCAAGTATCTTCGTTCATTTTTCAAATTCTTCCCGGTGTTTTTTATCTTTTCTTCGTTCATTTTCAATTCTTTCGGTGGTTTGTTCAAGATTTCACTTCCTTCGTTATCATTCAATTCATTCGTTCTTTTCAAACCTACCGGTGGTTCATGAAGATTTTCTAAAGTTTGCGCCATATCTATCTTGATCCTTTCTATGAGAATAAGTAGTATGCCAAATCCGTTGCTTGTCATCAATTTAAATTGGTGAAGGATAGGCATGACATAATTCTTATTCTTGTTTCATTCAAGTGATTAATTCCTTCTTTCGGAGATTGTTCATGATGAAGTAATTCTCGGTTCTAGTGTTTCATTTTTTCTTTTTCGGAGTTCCAAGTTTTCCGCATTATCTCGTCGCGAAGCTCCATCTAAATCATCGCAAGGCTTCACCTTGTGTTGTCAACTTCTCTTTCTTTTTATCATCCTTTCATTACCGGAGTTCTTCATGGAGGCTCTACATGGTGGTTCATCAAGGATTCTATTCATTTTTCAATTGTTCTTCAAGTTTTCTCTCAAAGTTATGATCTGCTAAGCTTTACTCTAAAATAAACATGGTGCTCAACACATGTTTTGTTTTGAGGAGCCCAAGTATTCTTCATCTTGCATTCTGAAGTGCAATTCTTTCTACCTTATCTTTTGAGGTGGTGTTATGTCATTCTTGACAATTCGAGTTTGTGTTTGATGATTCACATGTTGTCAAGAATGAGGTATTTTAAACCCATCATTTTCTTCCTTGGAGTTATCTTGTGTCAGATTTCACCTAAAGCCTTTCCTTAAGGGATGTTGCTATTTGTGGTACTTATCAATGATCCAAGTTTCCTCCTATTCTCTCATTAAAAGAAGTTTTCATCCCTTCGTTGGTCTCAAACAAGCAATTGTTTTTCGTTAGTGGCAGGTTGTCACCTCATAGTTTTGGGATGTTTTCCATAAGCCCACTACAAGCTTATTCGTTTCGTTGTTGGTTTTTTCCAACAACTCCATTATAACCTTCTTGGAAGGGTGCTTTCTTAGCTCAATTGTGGCAGAAGTTGGCATTTTCTTCTTCATTTTGTTATTCCAATGATCTATCTTCTATTCCTTATTTTGGAGGCAATGTGATGTTGCTCTCTTCACCCATCATCTCGTTTTATCAAGATCATGTCATTTGCATGCTTATCCATTTAACCGGCATGTCGTGTTTTCATTCGAGTTCCCTCATCTTATCAAGTTTTCCCTCCTTCCTCAACCGGAGAGCTGTCTGAAATCTTTCTTACCCCTTGTGCCATTCTTTCAATAGTTCCGGAGGTAGTGTGTTGTTGATCTCATCAAGTACCCTCTCATCTTGTAAGTTCATGTTCAATTCCTACCATTTACAGTCGGAGTGTTGTCCAAATTATATCAATCTTATTCCTTCTCTATCTAGTTTTAACCGGAGTGGTTTCAATATCTATCTTATCACTAAACCTTTGGATTCTCGTCGTATCCCTTGTTCTTTTTTTTCCTAACGGAGTATTTTCAACTTTGCTCATCTTCGTTGTTGTTTTTTTCTTTCATTTTGCTCAACATCTCAAGGTTCATGGTTTCACTCGTTTGTCGAAGAAGCAACTTAGTTTTACCTCTTCTCTTCCTCTTTATTTTCCCTCCGGTACCATCTTAGATCTCGGGACGAGATCCTCTCGTAGTGGTGGAGTATTGTAACGCCCCGAGACCGACGCTTCAGTTGCCCTTCCATTTATTTTAGTTGTTGTTGTGTGGGTTTTGTGTTTGTTGCATTATCATAATTGTTTTGCATATTTCATTCCTATATGTTTATGCCATGATCATGTTGAGTGCCTTGTCATATTTGCTTCCTGCTTCATGAACACCAATGTTTACATTGCATTGTGCCTTTTGTCATTTTGCATTTCATCATAATCACCATGTGCATCGCATTCTTCATGATGTTGTCTTGCTCTATGCATGTTGCATGTGACCAAACCCCTTGCTATGTCTCTCAAATCTACCCATGCATCAACACCTCCTTCTTCCTTCTTATTCCTTTCATTTTTGCTAGTGCCTTTTTCTGTCCTCCCTAAATGTTCATTCTTTTCCTATAAATCCTGCTCATTGCCTACATGCTCTCTGCCAATTTTCGGCTCATATAAATATGTTTTGGTTGGGTTCAAAAATGGCTCAAGTTTGAATTCAATTCAAACTTGAATTATTTTTCTTCCTCTAAAAATTGCCAAACCAATTTTATTAAATCTTGCATGTTCCCAGGAGCATGAGGATATTCTTATATCTTCCAAATTCTCTCCCTAGCTCCCCCTTCTTTTCCTTTTCTGAAATCTGTTTATTATAAAAACACAGAAAAGGGAACTGTCTTTTCCTTATCTGGGCGCTGCACTTGGGCCTTCCACTCACCTGCAGCTAGCATCAGTGGCCCAACAGCAGCCTCGCAGTGTAGCCCACCAGTCCTCCAGCACAGGGTCGTCCCCTACCTCTGTACGGCGCACATCCAGGGGCGCCACGTTGGCAGCCGGCTTGATTTGACAGCCGGGACAGCCTCCCTACCTCCTATAAATCATGCCCCGGTGCCCTAGGGTCTCTCCTATTTCCATTCCTCCCTCCTCCTCGTCTAGCCGCCGCAAGGTAAGCCACTCCACGCCCCTACCGTCGCCATCGCCATGACCAGCCAAGATGAGCTCGAGCCCGGCGTAGCCAGCATCTCCCGGTCGTCGTCTTCCTCCGCAGCAAGTCCCACGACTCCGGCAACGTCTCCCCGCGACTCCCCGAGCCCGGATCGCCAAGTTCCTCGATGTCATCTTCGTCGTCTTCCTCTGCTTCACGGACCCGAGCGGCTCCGTCGATCATCACGTCATCCCGCCGTCTCCGGTCACCCGCGACCGTGTTCAACTCCAGCATCACCCCCTCGGTGAGCAGTCGCTCCTCCCAGCCTCTCCTCGGTTCAATTCTGTCGCCTTAGTCATCTTCCCGAGCCTGCCTATTCCATATCCGCCATGGACGGCCTTGAGTTCGTGCTTGTGTTCATGCCGTTGCTCTGCTCGTTGATTCACGCACGCCACCCTCTGCGCCGCAGCACCGCAGTCACAAGCCTCCCCATACCCACCTAGCGCATGTCGCCGTCTCTCGCCATGGCCGCACCCGAGTCGAGCGCGAGCTCGTGCTTGAGGCTTTGCATGCACCCGGCCACCCCTTGCTGCACCCACACATGCGCACATCCCACCACGGCCACCACAAGCCTTTTCCGCACCCCCGCCGTTGTTCTGCTGCACCTGTAGCCGCTGCGTTGCTCGCCGTCGTCGCCGGCAAGTTGCTATGCATCCATGGCTCCTAGACTGGGCCTTTGCCCCGTTCAAATAGTGTAGCGCCCCTCTCTGAACACAAGCATCACAGCTAGCGTAGTGGCTACTGCAGATCGGGCCAACACAGGAGGTCCTGGGATCAAATCTCAGGTTCTCCCCAATTCTTTTGCCCCTGTTTTGTTTAATTTTTTTCCCCAGTGTGCACACCCATAGCCGGTTGGGCCCGATTCCACTTCTGGGCCGCTGCACTCTAATGCTTCTGGCCCGTGCATATGTTTTTTTTTCAGTCTATGTATTTTTGCATTTTTCCAATGCATTCTTAATTATAGAAAATGCCCCGCTTTTGTATTGTTAATAACTAAATATGCATGCATCCAAATTAAACAAACTATATATCTAAAATGCTTAGAATTTTGTGTAGATTAATAATATGCCATTTTCATCCATGTTTAAAATGTTTAAAATGATGTTTGTTTAAATTTGCTTAAATGCCATATTAAAATGATTTATTTCATAACTAAATAACCGTAGCTCCAATTTTAATAAACTTTATATGTAAATGGGGTGGAAAAATGCCTAGATTAACATGGTGCACTTTATGTTGCTGTTTAACAACATTAAAATTGTGTTTAGGGCAGAACAGTTCCGAATCTAAAATATGCATATGGGGATTTTCTGGAATTGTGGTTTGTTGTTTCCGGCCTCATTTAAACTTGCCTAAATAGTTAGTTTAATTATGTTTCACCCCTTGCCATGTTTAACAACATTTAATATTGTTTGGTAGCTTAAACAAGATTAAACTAAATAATTGATGTGGTGTTTCGTCAATATGCAACTCGTTGCATATTGAGCTCCACTTAATTTGTAGTGTGGTTTGTTGCACTTTGCCATGCCATGCCTCATTAAACCGGACATGCATCATACTTGATTGTGCATCATGCCATGTTTATGTGATGGTTGTTTACCATATTGTTTGCTTCTTTCCGGGTTGCTTCTCTCGTTAGCTTCGGTTTCGATTCCGGAGTTGTGAGGATTCGTTCGACCACTCCCGTTCGTCTTCTTCATGGACTCGTTCTTCTTCCTAGCGGGATTTCAGGAAAGATGACCGCTACCCTGGATCTCATTACTATCATTGCTATGCTAGTTGCTTCGTTCTATCGCTATGTTGGGTTACCTATTTTTTGCTAATCAAGCCTTCCAAATTGCCATGAACCTCTAACCTTTGACACCCTTCCTAGCACGTTGCTTGGTTATGTTACCGCTTTTGCTCAGCCCCTCTTATAGCGTTGTTAGTTGCAATTGAAGTTGAAGATTGCTCCATGGTGAACAGGATTATGTTGGGATATCACAATATCTCTTATTTTATTAATGCATCTATATATTTGGTAAAGGGTGGAAGGCTCGGCCTTATGCCTGGTGTTTTGTTCCACTCTTTCCATCCTAGTTTCCGTCATACCGGTGTTATGTTCCCGGATTTTGCGTTCCTTACGCGGTCGGGTGATTTATGGGAACCCCTTGACAGTTTGCTTTTAATAAAACTCCTCCAGCAAGGCCCAACATTGGTTTTACCATTTGCCTCACCTAGCCCTTTTTCCCTTGGGTTTCCGGAGCCCGAGGGTCATCTTTATTTTAGCCCCCCCGGGCCAGTGCTTGTCTAAGTGTTGGTCCAAACCGAGAGATGTCCGGCGCCCCCTGGGCAACCAGGGTCTATGCCAACCCGTCGTCTTGCTCATCCGGTGTGCCCTGAGAACGAGATATGTGCAGCTCCTATCGGGATTTGTCGGCACAGCGGGCGGTCTTGCTGGTCTTGTTTTACCATTGTCGAAATGTCTTGTAAACCGGGATTCTGAGTCTGATCGGGTCTTCCTGGGAGAAGGTCTATTCCTTCGCTGATCGCGAGAGCTTGTCATGGGCTAAGTTGGGACACCCCTGCAGGGTATAATCTTTCGAAGTCGTGCCTGCGGTTATAGGCAGATGGGAATTTGTTAATGTCCGGTTGTAGATAACTTGACACCAGATACGAATTAAAATGCATCAACCGCGTGTGTAGCCGTGATTGTCTCTTTTCGGCGGAGTCCGGGAAGTGAACACGGTTTTGGGTTATGTTTGACGTAAGTAGGAGTTCAGGATCACTTCTTGATCATTACTAGTTGACGACCGTTCCTTTGCTTCTCTTCTCGCTCTTATTTGCGTATGGTAGGCACCATATATGCTTAGTCGCTGCTGCAACCTCACCACTTTTCCCCTTCATTACCCCTTTAAGCTTTGCTAGTCTTGATACCCATGGTAATGGGATTGCTGAGTCCTCGTGGCTCACAGATTACTACAACAACAGTTGCAGGTACAGGTTATACGATGATCATGACGCGAGAGCGATGCTTGCTTGTGTTGAGTTCTTCTTCTGCTTCTTCGATCAGGGATAGGTTCCAGGTCGGCAGCCTGGGCTAGCAGGGTGGATGTCGTTTGAGTTTCTGTTTGTGTTTCATCCGTAGTCGGATGATGCTCTTATGTATTGTGATGATGTATTTGTGTGGCATTGTATGCCTTATGTATGTATCCCCATCTATTATGTAATGTTGATGTAATGATATCCACCTTGCAAAAGCATTTCAATATGCGGTTCTATCCTTGGTGGGACCTTCGAGTCTCTTTAGGATAGTATCGCATATTGGGCGTGACAGGGAACAAAGTATGTTGTTATGCGGTTTGACCGATAAAGATCTTCATAGAATATGTAGGAGCCAATATGGGCATCCAGGTTCCGCTATTGGTTATTGACCAAGAATAGTTCTAGGTCATGTCTACATAGTTCTCGAACCCGTAGGGTCCGCACGCTTAAGGTTTCGATGACAGTTATATTATGAATTTATGAGTTTTCATGTACCGAAGGAGTTCGGAATCCCGTATGAGATCGGGGACATGACGAGGAGTCTCGAAATGGTCGAGACGTAAAGATCGATATATTGGACGACTATATTCGGAGTTCGGAAAGGTTCCGAGTGATTCGGGTATTTTTGGAGTACCGGAGAGTTACGTGAATTCGCTGGGGAGTATATGGGCCTTATTGGGCCATACGGGAATAGTGGAGAGAGGCCAAAAGGAAGGAGGCCTGCGCCCCCCCTGGTCCGAATTGGACAAGGGGCGCAGCCCCCCTTTCCTTCTTCCTCTCCCCCTCTTTCCCCCTCTCCTACTCCAACAAGGGAGGTGGAATCCTACTAGGACTAGGGAGTCCTAGTAGGAATCCACACTTGGCGCGCCCCCTCCTAGGGCCGGCCACCTCCCCCCTTGCTCCTTTATATACGGGGTCAAGGGGGCACCCCATGACACACAAGTTGATCTACGGATCGTTCCTTAGTCGTGTGCGGTACCCCCTCCACCATATTCCACCTCGGTCATATCGTCGCGGAGTTTAGGCGAAGCCCTGCGCCGGTAGAGCATCATCATCGTCACCACGTCGTCGTGCTGACGGAACTCATCCCCGAAGCTTTGCTGGATCGGAGCCCGTGGATCGTCATCGAGCTGAACGTGTGCTGAACTCGGAGGTGCCATACATTCGGTACTTGGATCGGTCGGATCGTGAAGACGTAAGACTACATCAACCGCGTTGTCATAACGCTTCCGCTTACGGTCTACGAGGGTACGTGGACAACACTCTCCCCTCTCGTTGCTATGCCATCACCATGATCTTGCGTGTGCGTAGGAATTTTTTTGAAATTACTACATTCCCCAATAGACAGTGCCATCCCGTCCCGTCTGGGTCGCACACCAGCATGGCGGTCAAATGAGTGCACTCGAATCATCTCCCTCCTTGTCAATAATGATTTCACAGATTTAAAAAGCCCGCAACAATTAAGGCGTCTCTTTTTTCGCATCAGTTAGCTGCCTTAATCGGCTGCATGCAGGCACTCAGAATCGCTCGCAGGCAGTATGCGAAGCAGCATGCAATGAGTCGCAGCCGAGGGCACGCATGCAGCCACTTAAATCGCTGGAATTAATTAGGCTTAAACTTCTGCATGCCGTTAATTATTGCCATGCCTTGGTCTTGCTGCTTTGCTCACGGACTA
Organism: Triticum dicoccoides; assembly: GCF_002162155.2. Lineage (NCBI taxonomy): Eukaryota > Viridiplantae > Streptophyta > Magnoliopsida > Poales > Poaceae > Triticum > Triticum dicoccoides. The sequence goes on along the minus strand of NC_041391.1, from coordinate 324,468,736 downwards.
ATAAACCCGGACGGAGGGAGCACCTTGGTTGGTGAGAGGTCTGAGTTAAGCCCTGCAAACCGGAAAGGAGGTACTAGTACGTGCGTGATCTGCTATTTATTCGTGTAGGATCGAGTAGGTCGTTTCTTGAATTGAGCCCTGCAAACCGGAAAGGAGGTAGTACGTGCGTGATCCGCTATTTATCCGTGTAGGATCGATAGTGTAGCTTGTCAGTTTCTTCAGAGGTAGGCATTTTTATCCGTGTAGGATCGATAGTGTAGCTTGTTAGTTTCTTCAGAGGTAGGCATTTTTATTCAAAAAACTGTCACTTTGCATCTTGCATCGCAAATAAAACTGCCAGGAGCGCATTTGTAGGCTAGCTAGTGATCGATCAGTAACTTGTAAACACTGAGCGAACAGAAATAAGTAACTGTTAATGCATCTCAATGATTCACATATCATATACATATATGTAGCTCCAAAAGCAAAGATCAGCCACTTCGGATATTGCGTCGCAAGACTCGCAACTAAAACTAACTAGTACGATTCCCATACATAAGATCAACATGTTAATGCATCTCAATGATTCACAGATCATATACAAATATGTAGCTCCAAAAGCAAAGATCCAGAAAAAACATATGTTCTTCCTACTAACATGGATGCTTCTCTTGGCCAACATTCAGTACGGACTGAAAGACAAATTTGTTTGTGAAGTCTACAATTCCTCTTGCAAACGTAAGTGGTTTCACCAACAGTTGGAACCATGAGAATGAACCACACATGATGGAGGAACATCCACTGCAATATGATTTGGTCTTCTCTCGATCACACCGCGAGACTATTATCAGAATACAAACTTTAACTTAGGGAAAATGATGCCCATTGTATAATCAGACCAAAGCAATGAAGCACCTAATGTTAGCCAGTAAATAGTACAGTACTACTTTTCTGCAGTCCATGAAGTGACTATCCAATCTTTGTGTCCATTTTCAAATGGCACTGCATGCAGTGATTATACTATTCTCTTGTGTAGTTCAACCAAAATTGCGGACACTTTGTTTGTTTGCCAAATAGAAACAGGCAGACATCTCTGTCTGCACAAATATCAAGAAGCTAGTAAACATATACCACACTATGTTTGCAGTGATGGAAGAGGTGAAATCGATACAACCAAAATTGAGCATCCAATCATTGAATCCTGTCCTGCACCTCCAATGTAGGTCCACCCTGCCAATAAATTCACATGCAAACCACTAGTATTACTATAAAATGACAGTACAAAAAGAGTAGCAAGATAGTAGCAAACCATGTACCTTCCTAATGAACAGCTCATAGTGCCACCAATTGGATATAAAGGTTTGGAAAAAAACATGCTCCTAATGTTGAACCTGTTGGACTTTTTGTTCAGTTCCACTAAAATCGAGCATCCCTGTTTGCATAGATATTGAAAGTGTGATTACTATAAAAGTGGCACTAGTTGAATCATAGACTCACAAATATAAGCATTCCAATTTCTTAATGGGAAAAGGTAGCAAGACTGTTTCTAACCACCTGTTTGAAGGAATAAATAAAGCAAAAGCGGCTGATGTTAGGAAGGCATACATAGTTTTTTCTGAAAAACTGAGCCATTCCTGACCTTTCCTCTTCTTTTAAGCAAATTTTGTGCAGTTCTACCAAAATAAAATGCCATCACCGCCTTGACAATTCAGTGACACTGTACAAAAGGAAATGACTTAACATTACATCATGATGTCGGGTATGTAGTCGACAGGCATTAGAGACAAACATACAGACCTCCTCCGATAACATAATGAACATTAATTTTAACAAAGGTGTGACTAGCTTTACCGGGATAATTTGAGTGAACTCTACACCCTCTGTTCCTTCATATAAGACGTTTTCGCGATTCAATTTAAAGTACCCAAACGTCTAGTATTTAGAAAAACAGGTAGTAGTTTTCTTGAGCACATATCTGGGAAAGCTTGCCACACTTTATTTATGTCCATACGCTAATGCAACACCATTCGAATACTAAAAATATACACTAATCCAGTGGCTAGTGCAACAGTAGAGTAGTTAGTTTATTATAGGGTACAGCACATTGGTTTTATTTAACAGATTTCAATAAACTCTAGCACTGGAAGGTTTCTATAAGAATTAACAATACAAAATGTAAAGGTAACAAGTTTCAGCATTGGTATACTAGCTGTCCATGAGCATTAAATCAAATACAGAAGTCTGAAGGTAACTAGCATTATTAACTAATGATAGTATAAAAAAATTGCAAACCATGTACCTCCAAGGTAAATATCATTTCGAACTCGGGGGGGACCTTAAAAATTGCTATCCCAATCTTGATAATCGATCAAACATAAAAACTTGATCGAACGAATCAAGAGAACAGCCGGAGGAGGAGGTGCCCACTCTTGACCTTTCCCCTTGTCTTTGTAATTGTCTGTGCAGTTTAACCAAAATAAAATGACATAAGCGCCTTGGCATTTTGGTGACACTGTACAAAAAAATTAACTTATCTCATGAAAGTGAGGTATGTAATCTATAAGCATTAACAGTGCAAAAATCTGAAGGTAGTAACAAGTTTCATCGTTGGTATACTGGCTGTGCAACAGCATTAGAATGCCTTAGCTGAAAAATCTTTAATACATCCACGATCAACAGCTAACCCTGAAATAATCTAGTGACATTAAATGGCATTGCTTAAATTTATCGGTGGCATTAGACTGAGAGCGGCATTAGTTAAATGTGGCATCACTTTAGTAGTAGCATTGCTTGACTTGACTGCTGGCGTTATACTAACAGCAAAAAAGTGGCAATAAGAGCATGGGAGGCCCATTCGGACAGTGGGCGCACCAGTACGATGTACCTCCACGGACGCAGAGTGGTGAGGGAGGTATGGTTGCCCAGAGCAACAAATATCCAGGCAGCATATGTGGATTACGTCCCATTTTTGTTCTCTTTAGCCACCTTTTTCTTATGTGAGGACAACAAACCGATCGACCTGGTCATTCTCTATTGCGTTGTCATGCCTTTCTATCCTTCTTCAACCAAGAGACACGAGACTCGTTCCTTAGCTACTGATTTTCCCCTTTTCAACCTAGATGCGGGTTCGATGCCTACTCTCTTGGACAGTACAGTCTCCCTTCCTTTCCTTATTTAACCCAGACATGGATTAGTCTGCATGAAGTAGGGTTTCCTTTAAAAGTGCAAATTATGGTTTTCGTCTACGTGGCGAGCAGAGCAGAGGATAGCAAATTGGGAAGATGGTGGAGTGGAAAAAGATCCACAGGCAACGACGTGCCAGATGGGGCAATAGAACAAGGGTATGGTTCGAAAAGAGGTAGCATACCTGAGGGTCGGCGGGAATTGGCTTCGCTCGTGGTCGTCGTCCTCCGCACACACTACGGCAGCGAGCTTGGGGACGGAGGCCATCCCGCGTGGGCGCTAGGTCTGAGAGGACGGCCTTGTCATCAGTGCGTGACCTCGCTTGCCGACGATGAGTGCGTAAATGCTGCACGTCCTTTTCTTCCCCGGCGGATCTGTGACCACCGGTGAGGAGGGAGAGAGGGGCTGTCTTTTTTAGATCTGGAGAGAGGGTGGTAGTGTGAGAAGCAAGTGGGCAGCCCTTGGCAAGAAAGCACTGAATCTCCAGCCTATATATCTTTTTTATACTACTAGTACTGGAGGTGGAGTAGTGGTAGAGTAGTTTATATTTTCTCTGCGTACAGTACTAGTTAGTCGTGCTTTAAAGCTGAACGGCATGCCATTAAAAAAATAAGGTCGATAACTAATGCGGTACCTCGGGCCAACGCGGCCAAATCGCATTTTGCACGAGAAATGACACACCATGTTTCGTTGACATGTGGTCCCATTCCAACATATCAGTGAGACGACGGCGAGTAGTAGGAGTATTTCCGAACCGACGTGTAGGCCGGGGCGCCCCTTCGTGAACCGTGGCAAACTGGCAACCGTCCACCGACTCTTTGCCTTTCCCTCTTGATATGGAACTGCTTTCGCATGCTCTTCCTCTCCCTCCTCCATTTTCCTTCAGCCCTTCACCCTTTCTTCTGCCATTGTTCAATCGTCTTCTCCATGGAGGGAACAGGACAGAAATGACCCCATTATTCTTGCCCCGATCTGAAAGATGACGTGGTGGAGGAACTCATTGATCGGTGCGACGTCATCACCTCGGCTAGCATGGCAGGTTCGTTCAAGCCCATTCTTGACTCAACTAATAACATCATTACAAGGAACCCAAGAGTCAAGGAGCGGTTTGATCTCCCCTATCTTCATCGCCATGACCCTGATGACTGGCGCCGTCACAACGGAGGCCTCGCCCTATGCAAGTTGATGCCGCTTGATAATGATACATATGATGTTAAGATGCCATCGCTTGAGCGCAAGGCTTGGGCAGGCGCAAATGGAGATTGGGTTGTTTACATTGGGTCCAACCGCGAGTGGGAACTTGTGAACGTGTACACTCATGACCGGGTTCCACTTCCAAAAATCTTAGCAGACTACCCAGAGGTTGAGCACACCGGTATTGTACGCACGTTCAAATACAATCATGGTGACTGTCTTCTACGAAAGATAGGAATTTCTCGAGTTCCCAACCGCTCTTGGAATTACAATAACTATGAAGTTGTTGCTATCTTCGACAAGCTTGTTGCCGTCCTTGCTGGTTTGACTCGATGGATATTGCTCAAAAATCAGTTTCTGTACACGGATGAGTACTGTGATGCAATTGAATACGAGGGCCTTGTGTTTGCTGCCACCACTCGTGGCACTGTTTTTGCATGGAATCGTTGTTTCGGTACGTTTGTCTTCCACCGTAATTATAATTGTTTCATCCACATGCATGCGGGTTAGCAAGTTTCCCTTTACTAATTAACCTTTTTCTTGTGTTTCCAAGGTCCTACGAACATTCCAGCACCTATACTTGAAGATTTTTATAACCAAGGGGGAGATGATGATGGTGATGATCACGAGCACGAGGACGAGCAGGCCCATATACTATTTGGCGCCTGGCAACTAATTCTGATGGATCACCTCTTCTCGTGTGTATACAGCCCACTAATGATATTACTGCTAAGGAAGCAGGTGTAGTCTCCCATGCTCGCACTCTCCGGACCTTTTCCAACACCCGTTTGCATGGTATTCGGGATGGATGCTAGTGTGCTAGCGCTAACTCCTCTTGGAGAAAACTCGCTCTTCCTTGGACAAAACTATCCAATAATGGTGAAAGGCGATCCAACTGTTGTTGACACAACATCACTACCATTTATGAGAAGCAACTGTGTCTATACCTCAGACATTTGGGTGGTTCCCTACCTTGGTACTAATATAGTAGGCCGCTTGAGCCTGGATGATCAGTCCTGCGTTGGTCTCCAGATCGACAATGGATGGCCCGTCCCAGAGAATCACTTGTGGTTCAAAGCAAGTGTTTCCAACACCGAGGAATGGTTGAGTTGAAGTTCATTTCATTGCTTGTTATTTGTTGTCTGGTGAAAACTTTAGTATTTATAATGTATCCTCGTTGTCCATGTGGGTTGATGACCTATTGTATGTAATAAAATGATATGCCTGTGATAAACTTACTAAATTTATGAATGGCTTTCGAGTCGCTTCTGTGAGTGAGTGGTGCGACAAGGCAAAAAAATATTTCCCGAATACATAATTGTACGTGCATTGCAACAGGTTATCGAATGAGGCCAATCAACAATAGTAGTACACTATTTGTACTAGCTTCACATGCTTCGCGCGTCGTGCGGGTGTTTTTACTGTAGCCATATTGTACTACGTAACCAGCACCTCGAATCCTTGATACTAGTAGTACTATATAGTAAGTAGTAGGAGTAGTAGGGTGGCATGGGCCAGAACAAGCATTCACGTCCAGGAGTACGGCACATGCCACCAGCACGACTTCCATCTGACACCATATTTCTTGGAGTCCATGCTAGAGAAATCTCTTCAACCTCATCGTTTCTCTAACTCAGCCATCGCGCGGCGGGCGAGGTGGGGGTTTGCCGATAGTCGGTTTCCTTAACTGCGGTCCCACTTGTAAGGCCAACTGCAATGCACGACCCCAAATGGACCTCCGTTTTGCACGAACACCAATGATAATTGTTACTAGAAAAGCAAGACCAAAGAAAACAATAACCACAAGAATACATTTTACTACTCCTATAAGTTGGATTAGTGCCTTCTCGATGCATTCATTGTTGATCTGCGGAGGCTCGATCTTGCGTGCTTCTTTCTTCTTCGAGTGTAAAGAAGTAGGACGTTGCTTCCTCGCATCTAGTCTCATGTCTAGCCTCTATTCTAGTATTCCTCCGGTCCGTTTTTCTCTGCGTCTAAGCAGCAACACGCATACCAAGTAGGAGTATCAACAAGTGCACTAATCTCATCTATAGCCTCTGTGCTAGCTAAAAGTGATAGAACATCTACTATATTGCGCTCTATCAATATATGGATGTACTCTTCTTCCCAATACAAAAACTTGCATCCATTCTACTCCCTCCGTTGCACAATACATGCCTTCTATTTGTCAAAATATATATGTATCCAGACATGTTTTAGTATATAGGTACATCCATTTTTGGACAAATGGAAGTCAAGTATTTTGGAACGGAGGGAGTACACAATAAAATTTTTAAGTTAGCACAACTAGTCTAATCCGAGAGCACAACCGAAGATTTGGTCGGGTTCTTCCTCCTTTTGCTGACACGTGGGACATTCAGCATCCAGGTCGTGTCATGAAAGAAAATAGAGTGGTAGTTGAAGCCACGAGATGTGCATCTTGGGTTAAACTGTAAATAGAATCTTACTACTCTTGAGTAACTCCAAAAGTAGCCACCGAATATCATTCTTGGATTTGTCATCACCAGCACGTCGAGGTGAAAGATGTGCAGGTTCAGTGGGTCCGCTTGCGTTTTCACTGACATGTGGGACCGCATGTGAGAAAACAAACGATGGGCTCCGCGCGTCCGCTGGCTGGCTGAGAAGAGAGATAGAGGAGGGCTGAGCACAGACTGCAGGAAATTTGTTCTACGTACCTCGATATAGGCTCGATGTAGTGGGGTGGCATGGGCCATAACTAGCATTCACGTCTAGCAGTACGGCACACGCCACCCACACGAGTCCCATCCGACACCAATTTTCTTGGAGTCCGTGCTACAGCCATCTCTTCTCCCTCCTATTTTCTCAGCCATCGCACGGTGGGTGGGGTGGGGGTTTGCCGATAGTCGGTTTGCTCAACCGCGGTCCCACTTGTAAGTGAAAATGCAACACCGCACGCATCCCCGCTTGAGCGGCGTGCCGGACCAACCGTGTGGGGGTGCGACGCGAACACGGCAGGCTTTTCCTTTTGAACTCGTAACTTGTAAAATTTGGTTCTGCTCCATGGCGCGATCGATAGATAGAAAATAACGATTTTGCCTAGAGTAATGAGAAGTTTGGTTCTGGTGCCGTTCATGCATGGAGTACGTACGAAAATTATGAAGTTGATGCGAAAGGTAATATAATTACTGTAGTATCATATACTACTACATGGATTTGACGGAAAGATAAAAATACATACGGATCCATCAACGACATCCTCACGCCCTAGTGCGCCGGGTCACCAACCGACCTGTGAGGAGCAGTGGCGTTGGCGGTGAGCTCAACGTACTTTTGAACAGTGCCGTCCAAGGTTGCCCTGCGGTCCAAGAAGGCCAGTGTCCTATCATCCTCCTCTTGCATGTAGTAGTCCTTGTGGACGATTTGCACGTTGACGTGGGTGATTATGTCGATGGTGTCTTGCTGTGCCACGCGCTGCGCGGCTAGCGCGACCTCGAGGTGGACATTCTCCGGCGCGACGGTGGGCAGTCGCAGAGTGCGTCGAAGAGGTTGTCGCCATAGTGGCCGTTGAGGGTGGCGGGCATCGCAGAGCCTGCATGCGTCGGCTGGAGGCTTACGTCAAAGTCGTCCGCGAGCTTCTTGACGACGGTGAACTTGTCGAGGAAACCAACGAGGACCTCGTCGAACAAGGAGATGAAGCTGTCGTCCAAGCAGCTCCTCGCCCTGGCGGCCTCAAGCAATACTACCTGGAGATGTTCCTCGTTGTCGGGCCGCAGGCCGGTGTCGTGGACCATCTGGCACAACCGGCTGATGCTCGCGCTCATCGCCTCCATGGGTCTAGCTTAGCTTCTAGTCAACTGATCTTGCGATTCAAGTGATCACTCTTGCCCTTGGTTAGCGTGCGTAGGTGCGTAGGATTTCGTACTACTCCTCGGCCCTCTACTGCACCAGCCTTTGGCTGTGTTATAGGTGGGCCAGCCACCCCCTGGGCCCACGTGTCATTCACCCAAAGGAAGTTGTCGTAAGTCAATGAAGCTGCGTCCCCCTCCGTGTCGGTGCAGTATAGTCATCTCACCGGACCTCTAGTTGGGGCCAAACGAGAGAAGTTTGATGTTTACTAGTTTATTGGTCCCCTTTGCATTTTGCACCAAGTTTTGACCTTTGATTTAACTAATAAAATGTTAATGCATGCAAACAAAAATGTTGTGTAAGTCACATTACGAAAACCAAATAATCCCAAAACACTTAGGCACAGTGCATTAACTCCCTCCTTGTTTCTTATTTCGTGACATATCAACCAATGAGAGATGTGGGTCGTGCATGCTTTCAATGACTTGAGACTACCAAACATGACATGCAGTGTTTAGTTCATTGCATGTAATCCTATTAGTACTCTAGTTAGCAAAAAACATTAAGTTCTCTCGCCGATAGGAATAAAACACCATGTATTTATTTACAGAGGGAGTAGTATATTTTCTGTGACATGCATTACTAGATATTGCTAGTCAAATACTAAAATCCAGATGGATGTGGTAGTACTCCTAAATCCAAACGGTGGTGCTACTAGTACTAGTAGTAGTACTACCAATGTAGTAGTAGGAGTACTAGCACTGTACTACCCGTTGGTCAAATTATTATGTGCTGCTCCTCACAGTGAAGTGACAAGACCCTGCGCCGAAGATGACACCTGAGTATAGGCGCCGTGTTCGGCATACCATAGTCAGCCTCACCGTCTACAGTCACTATCATCATGGCTGTAGAGCTAGCCTGCTTACAACTAGCCCTGTTCAACATAATTTCCCGTGCGTAGATGCCCGTGCATTGCACGGAACACCAAGATTGGGGGTGGACGGCTCCGGCAGCGGCCATCGCGCCAGATTTTTCCACGGCCTTCTAGATGTGGTGGGGAGGAGATAAGGCTGATTGTGAGAGACAAGGAGTTGTTGGTAAATAGGGAACAAGTGTGGGCATCTTTTTGCAAAAATGGAGAAGCTTGGTTTGTATGCGTCAGATCTAGATCCGACAGCTATTGGTGAAAGATGGGAGGCACAACATCATCACCAACTCAGGACCTGTTTGATTTGCAGGATTTTGAAAACGCGGGAATAGGACACGGCAATATTACAAGTTTCAAACTGATATTACAAATGTTAGGAGTAATGCTGCACCTAGGAAGAGGGAATTACTAGGAAGTTTACATAAGAACTTTCGTTACTTTAGGTGGATGCAGCATTATCATACAAACTAAAATCCACCGCCCTGACAAGTCACTAATGGGAAAATAAGTTTTCGAGTCTCTAGCCACTTGATGTTTCAAAAACAAATTCAGCTTCTGCGGAGACTTTGTCATTTAGGCTTAGACGCTTGCGGTGATCAGCACGCCATTCATTGTTGCGCCAGAGAACGCCAAACCTCATTACCTTGAGCACACTTGCCTCTAGAACAAAGAACCTGGCCAATTTAATCTCAGATGTGCTGCCTCAGTAGTCGATCAAATCAATTTCTGTAAGATGGAGATCAAGGCATTCGATGAGATTGTTATAGTGCAGCACAATTTTCACTTTCGGGTCTTTTTTTATCTGCAAAAGAAGAGAACATATTAGAGCAGCTTGCTGCATAAGATTGCCATGTCATCAAGAGGTACCAATATCATTCGCTCATACGATAGGGTTGGCTGGCTAGTGGAATTTTTTTACTCTCTCTCTCTCTCTTTCTGTTTCCTCTCATTTAACTAGGAGCACGTGAAGAGCTTGGGCATTTGTTGCCTTCCACTATGTGGCCGATGCCATATTTCGCAAAAGTGTGCCACATAATACGCATCAATGTCAAATCAAAAGATTTTGGCACCGCTCTCGCGATGTGAGAGAGTTGGCACCGCTGTGCACTTAGACCCACATGTATAAACAAATTAATCAAACCAACTACACCAGCCTCTCACTCTCCCAAACAAGTGTTTTTTATTGCCTCATTCCACTCTCTCTCCCACGTAGTGTTTTTCATTGCATGAGTTAATTTGGCACCGGAGCAAAGTAGGTGATCCAGATTGGGGCACCAGGTGAGCAATGGAGGGGCATCGATGCCAAATGCATCACAAGTGAATTTGGCACATGTTTTGGCCTACATAGCCCACTTTTGTACTCCTTCTGTCCCAAAATTCTTGTCTTAAATTTGTCTAAATACGGATGTATCTAGTTACATTTTAGTGTTAGATACATCCGTATCTAAACAAATGTAAGATAAGAATTTTGGGACGGAGGGAATACTACCTCATATTTAGTATAAAATTTTGACCATAGATTTACCTAAGAAAATGCCAATGCATGTCACTAAAAATTACACCATTTGAAATTATGTTCAAATACGAATCCAACGATATAGTTCTTAGTGACATGCATTAACATTTTGTCAGTTAAATCTATGGTGAAATTTTGATACTACAAAATTGGAAGAGTAAACCAGGACGGAGGTAGTACTTGCTCTTAGGGTAAACATAGAGTTACTGGGGTAGTCTAAGTTACTTTCCACTATGACTAGCCTAGGCTACTATAGTAGTACAGCATAAAAACGATGCAGGTGATCACGTGAGAAAAAATACTAAAAACATTTCTTTCGGTGCAGTGCGTAGATGCAGTTTTGAACACTACACTTGTCATTGTAATTTGGGAAAATTACGAAAAAATTGAGCTACGTTGTGATTACCGTTTACTTATAGGAAAGAAGTTTCACCTCGATGAGTAGCTTCTCCGTGCACGGAAAGCATGTAAGGAATCCAACAACTTGATTCAGATTGGGGGCGATAGATTTTAGTGCTAAGATCTTCACTGTGCACATGGGCTGGGTCAAGCTTGTGGGAATCATTTTCTGGAAGATGGTCGTAAATACATCAAGAAGAAATTTAAAAATGTGAATTTCAAGAAGACGGAGAAGAAGATGAGTGATGTACCTGAACGATTATGAATCCAATAAAGAGTTCGGAGAATTTGGCAGATGAGTACACCAACAGTGTCAATTTCGGCGCGTCAATGACCCTGATTTTTGTTGGACCTTCTAGATCTGATACAAGCAATCTCTCAAGGAAAGGCGCATTCTCAATGACCATAACATGGAACAACTGGAGTGATCTCTTCCCAATTGATGTCTTGTTGCGGGGCCAGCAAGACACATAAATCCATCGAAGATTCGTCGAGGCGGTGTGGAGGCTAATGAACCCGTGGATCTGCTAAAGACGAAGGTACTCGAGCGCAGTATAGCTGCGGAGCAGGTGCTCCATAGCCTTCTTCGAGATGACAATGTCGAAGAGGTCGAGCTCCTTGATTTGAGGGAGAAGAAGGGTGGGCGCGGCATTAATCTGGGGAAGATAGCAGGAGCTGAAGCTGGCACGACACAGCATTGGCGTGAGGCGGAGCGCGGACGGCGGTAGAGAGCGACATCGTCCAGCTTCAAAGCTGAGCTCCTCAAGCTGATCTAGGGCGGGGGATAAGAACCACTCGTCTAACTTGGGTTGGACCTTGCAGTTGGTACTGAACATGCGGATGTCAAGGCGTCTGGCTGGCCCAGGGTGCGATGAAAGGATCTTGGAGACTGCGGCCATGCGTTTGCAATCCCTGTCGCAGAGGCAGCTGTCGACGGTGAGGTTGAGGGGGACGCAGCACCAGAGGGGGCGCTACCGCCGGGAGAGCAGGGTGGTCCACACGGCATATTTGGTGGGGAGGAGGCCGATGATGATGAGCAGCATGTCATCGGGGAGGCTGCTGATGAAGTCCAGGCTCACCGGATGCGGTTTTGGCTCGAGCCGCCTCTGCTTGTTGGCTGCCTCACCGTCCATCTCAACCGGCGGCGACGCTGGTGTACACGTGTGCTGGTGTGTGTTGTGTGCTGGGTGTGCGCGAGTGCGTCCTTCTGTGCATGCCGCTGCGCAGTGGTGAATTGTGCGCGAGTGCGTCCTTCGCGCGCAAGAAGTTTGTCCTCAATGCACCCTCAATTTACTAGCGTGCGGGGTGCTACCCTGAGTGGTTTCAACTTTGTTTACTTCACCGCGTGTCAGATGGGCCTCTAGTTTACTTATTTTCACCCACTGCCACATGGGTCAGCACACCAAGATACAGAACACGAGCTGACAATGCAGCATGTGGATTGGTTGACCGGTCAACTAAACAATATACGGAGCTATACGCTGACACAGTGAGCGTATAATCCGTCGGTATAGAGAGTTCGAGTGAGAGGGGAGGCCCATGAGAGATAGCAGAGAGAGAGAGAAAGAGAAAGAGCTACTCCCTCTGTTCGATAATGTAGTTACAACATTTTTTTTAAGTCAAACTTTTGAAACTTTGACCAAGTTTATAAAGAAATTACTTATATCTACAATACCAAAAATAAATGATAGTATGAAGTAAGTACATGTTGTGATGAATCTAATGATTGTTCCAGATGTAAATGTTTTTCTCCACATATACCTGGTCAAACTTTTCTGAGGTTTGACTTTTCAAAACATCCATATGCTTATGGACGTGACAGAGTCCCTAACGAGAGAGAGAGAGAGAGAGAGAGAGAGAGAGAGAGAGTGAAAAAAGTGTGTGTGCGTGTGTGAAAGAGACATGGACAACACACGATAAAAGTAGAGAAAAAGCGTGCATGTCTTATGCAAACATATCACACATGCATCTTCGACAACGGAGGCAAGGTGAGGATATAGTGTGTGGTTGTTTGGAACCCAGAGAGGAAGACCCCTAGCACGTGGCCAAGAGGGGTCTGACAAACAAGGGAGAGAGTTCGAGGGAGACGTACGGAGAAAATGCAGACATGGGGAGGAGAGAGTGTATGTTTGTCATAGAGAGATCCCCTGGAGATCATGATGGGACTACATGGGTGGGAGATCGAGTGACAAGGTGTGTGCGTGATAGAAGATGCCCCGAGAGATATCGAGATAGACGTATGGATGGAAGGAGACAATACGTGTGTTCCTGATGGCTAGTAAGAGATAATCATACTTAGGAGGGGGGAGTGCTTGCACCTATGGCCCTGTTTCGATACTCTAACTCAGTTAGAGGTTAGAGTTAGATTCATACCCTGAACTAACTCTAAGTAAAGAGGTGTTTGGATGGCAGGGTTAGATGGAGCGCGGATATGGCAAGGCCTCTTCACGGGCGGTGCGAGAGGGAGGGAGGGAGAGGACGAGAAGCTTCGAGGAAGTGGGGAGGGATCTGCTGTGGGGAGAGCGAGAGAAAAAAAAGTGTTTATTAGTGGTCCCAAGAAGAACTAACCCAAATAAGCACCTCTTGGATGGGTTAGTTTTTTTTGGATGGGTTAGATGCATCTAACCTAAACTAACCCTCCTGTTTGGATCTTTTTGGGTTAGTTGACTCCAAACTAACCCAAACTAACTCTAACCCATGGATCCAAACAGAGCCTATGATGGAGTGAGGGATTATGGTACTTAGGGGGGTGCGTGTCACATGGAGAGAGAACAAGGGCGGAGAGTGTTGGATGGGTCTATATGTATAGCACGAGCGAGACATGTGTATGTGTGAACCAGGGAGATATAAGGCTAGTTTGGCTTGCGTCCTGAGCATCTTTTGCGTGGCCTGGGGTTGTGGCTGGATTTCATGCACGCTTGTTTGGTTGCTACCCTGTGAAAAAGAAAGCCTGCCTGGGCTGGGTTCCCTTGCACTTTAATTAGCCTGGCTGAACTCCAGACACTGCAAGTAGCCTGGCCCAAGCAACCGATTTCGAACGCCTGGTCGTGCCTGGTCGTGCAGCCACAAGGCTAACAGCAACATGGATGGATATTAGCATTAAATAATTGATGCATGGATTGATTGATGGGACGTTGATGCTTTGCCTGGCCCAGGCATGAACCAAACGCGTCAGCACCACACAAGCCTGGCCAGGCAAAAATATTTTACATCTCACGTCCACACCAGGCAGTACTGGCCATCAAAGCATGAGGGTCAGGTCACGAACCAAACTGACCAATAAAGTTTGAGAGAGATTGAGGAGCCCCGAGAAGGCTGAGTGGTGCGTCAGATAGCTGAGAGGGGGAAAGAGATATTCCATCCGCTCGATAATGCAGTGCATGTAAATTTTTTAGAAGTCAAACTTTGGAAACTTTGATCAGGTTTTCGCAAATGTTATTTATATCTACAATACCAAAGATACATCATACAAAACTACATCTCATGGTGAATCTAATGGTATATGTTTGTCGTACTAGATGTAATTCTTTTTCTCCACGTACATGGTCAAACTTTGTGATGTTTGACTTTTCAATAAATCTATATGCTATGGACGGAGGAGAGTGCCTCAGTTGAGACAGATCAAGTGCGTGTGAAGGAGAATGAGTAAGTGTGCAAAAAGAGTATGTGTGTGAAAGACAAAGTGACAAGAAACGATAAATTAGAGAGAGAGTGTGTTTTTTCGTTTCTTACGTGAACATATCACGCATGCATCTCCGAGATGGAAAAGCAAGGCAAAGAGATACATGAAGATAGCTAGTGTGTGATTGTTTGCAACAGAGAGAGACACCCCTGTAGCACATGTCCAATAGAGGTCTGGCCAACAAGGAAAAAAGGTCGAGAGGGACACATGGATGGCATGGACGCATGGGGAGGGAGAGAGGGTGTGTTTGTGATAGAGAGATCCCCTCGAGATCGTGAGGGGACTATATGGGTGGGAGATCGAGGGAGTGCGTGCGCGATAGAAAGATGCCCCGAGAGAAATCGAGATAGACCATGCACATGTTTGTGATAGAGACTAACATTAGCTAGTCATATACATATAGGGGGGACTGTGTGTGCCTACAATTGAGTGAGAGACCATCATACTTGGCTAGCTGGGCATGAGATTGTGTGTGTGTGTGTGCGTGTGAGATGGAGAGAGAACGAGGGAGGGAGATAGAGTTTTAGATGGGCCTATCGAGTGCGAGTGAGATATGCATGTGTATGTGTGACCCAGGTGGATGGAGAGTTTGAGGGAGGGAGGAAGAGCTCCGAGACGACATAGTGGTGCGTGAGAGAGTTACGGGCAAAGAGCCAAGGAATTTGTGTGTGTACGATGAGTGCACCCAAGATATCTAGCTTGGACTAGCTAGAGTATCATACATAGTGTGCGAGAGACCTATAGATGGTGTATATATGAATGCGAACTAGAAAGACCCCCCCCCACACACACACACACAGAGAGAGAGAGAGAGAGAGAGATGGAGAGAAAGGGAGAGGGACCAACAAGGTTTTTGTGTCGGATGCGTGCGACAGAATTGAAGATTGTCAGCGAGAGAGTGGGAGAGAGAGAGAGAGAGAGAGAGAGAGAACAGGAGTCCGGGAGAGGGGGAGGTCGCGTTTTATGCATCAAAGACTGATATAAACCATGTTTCGATATAAACTTGCATTCAAATATTTAAATTGGAGAACATGTTGTCTGCAATCCACACATGAACAGATATATGCGTATATCAAACAAGTTCATTAATTTGACTTTCAACATGTTCATGGAGTACTATAATATTGTACAACATGCTACTCGATTGAGGTGTTCAATTTTGGATTTCGTATACTATTTTGACCTACTGAACGAGCTAGTTCATTGGATCGAGATATTTCATTTTGGGTTTGATTCGCGTTTTTGAGTGGGTCAACTATTTGTCATATAGTAAATCTATAGCAACGAGCATGTAAAAACACATTACTCCCGAGCATCATCTCTCCATCTAAAAAAGAAGTGGCAAGCTAATATTTCAAAATTTGATTCGAATCGACTTGGTAAGGTAGACGTGGATGCTCGTTCTCCCAAAGTTTGAACAAACCGTTAAACATCCTCTCTGCTCGGTGGAATTCACCCGAGCAAATAAATGGGAGACGCGAAATTACCGTCCTATGTGGAACACGCATCAATTGGCCCGTTGTACATCGAGGGTAGGTTCATAACTTCATCCAAGCGCGCCTTCTCCTCGGCCGAAATGACATGTGCCGAATAATTCATAAACCATGGTCGGCAAAACACGCTCACCTTGCCCGAAATAGCTCGCGCCCACTATTTCAAAACACGCTCTCCTCGTCCGAAATCGCTCACGCCCACTATAGTTCAAAACATGCCCTCCTCGCCCGAAATCGCTCCCGCCCACTATTTGGGGAGAAGCAAAGTTACTCTACTATCCCCGACCCTCAGTACACAGACCCAAGCCGAGAAGCCTATAGGCAAGGGTAGAACTGTAACTTCCCCTCACATTTCAGACAAATGCGTCCGTAAGACATGGTTCCACTCCC